>NC_081151.1:657984-820484 GCF_958295425.1 Solea solea
ACACTAGATATGGTTCGTCGCCCCCTGCTGCTTATTTTTTCCAGTGGCCACTCGTGGTAGTGCACCAAAAAAATACTTTTTGGTGCACTTTTTTCCCATAGACTACAATGGCAAAAGAGACACCTGTAAAACCTTTTTAAATTATTTATTAATTCATTTGATTCAAAGTTTCATTTTTGAAAATATTCCTAAAAGTCATAAAAAGTCCAGTACAATCTTATTTCTCCACAGGGGGCGGAGTCACGCTTTTTTGTTTATTATTGTCACATGACTTATGGAGTGCTGCTGGACAGAAGTGTGTTGCATTCACTTCAAAAAAATGGCTCTATTTTTTTCCCTGATTTTTTGTTTGGTTGGGGAATTCACGAGATTTGTTTGGGGGTCTGAATTTACGAGATCTTTTTTTTTGCTACCTCAAAACATCCGATAAGAGACTCTCAGGATGCAAGAGGTTACCGTGTATCCATGAAACTGCCGTTAGAGAAACATTGCAATATCCAGCAGATACAAGTGTTCTTTCCCTGAGGTGCCTGCATGAAGCCGACTAAATAATAACAATACCAACAATATTACTTAGAGACAAGAGAATCCACCCACGTCTTAAACCCACAGCAAAGTCAAACTGGATTCAACTCAATCGAGTGATCGAGACGGAAGCTTTTCAGCCATCTCATTTAAAAAAAATCTCATAAACTCATAAACTTGACTTATTTATTTTAAGTGAATGCAATGCACTTAAAATAAAAAAAACTTGTCATCTAAGCACCACGTGGACGCATCACGACAGATTTTTAACAGATGCTTGTTGCATCTGTGGATGCACTCGTCTCTGGTCACCATTTAAAAGACGATCATTTTAGGCTGTTTGGATTTGTTAATGCTGCAGCTGCTGAAGAGGAACAAAGGACAGTCAGACTAACAATTATAATCCTAATCGATTCATCGGTTCTCAATTGATCGATTCGTTCAGCAGTGTCAAATTCAAAAGACTGAAATGATGAAGGGGATAAAGAAAAAACCTGTTGTGGGCATAATTAATCATCATAATGATCATAATACTTTTTTGATATGGAACGATGAGTACTTCACAATAAAAACATATTTATGATGCAAAATAAATCTAACATTAAATAAATCTACAGTATTATATAAAATATTAAAGAGTATAATCTGTTTATATTCCATCACCACACACGTCACAGGCCATGTTTCATTGTAACATAATATTAAGTGGTGGGCTGTGTGTCATTGATTGGGGGGCCACATGGGGCCCACGGGCCACCAGTTTGACACCTCTGAATTAGTTTTTTGGTCCACAAAATGTCAGAAAAGGTTGAAAAATGGAGATGGTGTTGTAAAATCAATTAGCCAATTATTATGGCATTACGATGGTGAATCAGTCCAGCACAGACACCGCCACTGCCCATCTGCCCCACCATGAACCCCTCACCATCACCATCACCATCATCTTCATCATCTTCATCATCACACCGTTTCAGCCATGATTCATGAGTCTGGAGAACTGTCTCTGGGCCATAACCACACTTCACTCCCACTTTTGCCTGTGGCTACGAGCCAGACCACAATAAACCTCATCCATCTGAACCTAGAGGTCGTTAGTGAGTATGAAATATTAACCGTGCTGAAAAATCAAGCCATCGCCCACACACTGAACACGATAAATCATTCAAAAAAAGAATACAATAAATAACAAATGCATCAATTAGTCATTTCTCTGTTTGACTCTCATTATGCTCAACTCGTAAAAGCGTTTTGTTAAGACTGGATGAACGAGCAGCGTCAATGATAAATACAGATAATGTATGCAGGTGTCACAATTACTGCTTTTGTCAAGCTGAGTCCTTTCATCTGGATCCTTAAGACTTTCACATCTGAGATTTAGGGAGCAAGGAAAGAAAAAAACTAAACAAAAAGGCAGTGGTGAATTCAGCTCATCCTCTTCTTCTTCTTCTTCTTTTTTTAAGGTCAATTAAATCTATCCTGGGGTTGTGTCAGCAGTGAAACAGCTACATCCATCATGTACATTTACCTGGGACTCCTTATAGCAAACTTTCTTTATCATAAATCATCGGGTAAAAAAGAATTCTTAGAGCTCGGCGCTGCATTTGCTATATTTATAACAACTATCATTAACAGCTGGGTAAAGGGCAGAGACTCTTTGTTTGCAGGAGGACACACACACACCCACACACACACACACACACTTTTTAAAGTGTGTAACTGCCACACAAGGCTTCATTCCTTCATTCAAGCCTAAATCTGATAACAAAGACCTGTATTTATAATGCATGTGTGTGTGAAACTGTCAGTCATCTGGACACGTGGCAGAAAAACAGGAGAGGCAATAGATCAGGGGTATGAGACGCAGAATACATGAGACACAGACATCTAACAAACTAAGCAGAGACAATGGAGTCTGCCAATAAGATCCCCAGACCGGTGAGAGCACTTGTGTTATTGTTTCTTTTTTATGTGGATAATAATGAACTCTAACATGGAGGATGGAGCTTTTTTGTGAGACTTGTTCACACTCTGGTTCACAAGAGACTGTGATAATGTTGGTGGACAAACTTTCACTTGAAAGAAGCTGCTCTATGGTATCATTGTGTACCTCCTGTTGAGTTGAGGTCATGGTTACAGTCCACTCTTTTGCTCTTGGTCTATAACATCTTCCCACAAGTTTTGGTAAAGTCGGAGGAACTAACATTCACCTCCATTTTCTCCTTAGGAGGCGCTATAGAGACCTTGAGCAATGCACGGGTGCGGGAACTATGCCAATATTGCAAGAGCAAACTTGCACATTTACTAAAATGTCAAACTGTTAGTGTGAAATGAATCATTTAAAAAGGCTGTATGATAATGAACATTATATAGAATAATGAAACAATTGAGAATTAGAAAACGTGGTTATGCACATTCAGTACTGCAGGTCAGTGTATATGTACACATATGTCACAGATCTACCACGCTGTACATCGATTACCTCACATGCAGCGGGCAAATATTGTCCCTGTGCATCAGTAAATCTCCTGTGTGCAGAACCACACTGTGAGTCAATAATCTACAAGGTCATTAAAGTGTAGCTCAGATTAGAGCTCTGGACTCCCATGCTCCTCAAAGACTCAAAGACTCAAAGACACGCGGCGTTCTACATCCTCTGCAATCACCCGTGTTCAATCTTCCACTCAGCGCGGCTCCGCGGGGAATCAGAAGCACTTCATGCATTTTCTCTTCATTGTATATTCATTGTTTGAACAGGCTCCACTCACACAGCTTTACTGCTCAAATACCACCACGCTCCACTGTCTTGTCACATTCATCTATCATGTGTGAGATGATTGAATGTAAATGTTTGGCAAGTGGAAATCCATCTAAATAATCTGGAGATTTTCTGAAAGATATACCTTTTACTTTGTCATCTAAGGAAAACGCACATCTTTCATCTGGCTCTCGCAGCTACAGCGCAGAATAAAGAATGAGAAGTGCATTTTGAAGAGTGCAGTGAGACTTGAATTGAATGAGAGCTGAGGGGAATTTTATATTGGAACAATGGGAAGATTTGAAAAAAGAGACTTGGGTGGTGAGATAGTGACACATCATCAACCCTGACTTGAGGTTTCCATGATAAATGGCTGCCAGTATAGGACAGAAACATAAAACGGCGTTCAGCCTCTGAAAGACAAGCTCAGCAAATAATACGAGCCATAAATACAAATGTATTCACCAGGACCTTTTTCCTACTGGAAACAGAATATTGTGAAGAGCTAACTCACCGGAGAGAGAAAATCAAGAATTTTACATCAGTGCACACAGGAGAAGGATCCACTGCTGCCTCCATAATGGAGTTCAAATATGTTATTCTGTGTTTTCCGTGTTTGAAATCCTTTGTTTGGATTGACCCAAGTATCACAAACTTACCAAAGCAGACAGCAGTCAACCTGCAGCTCCTGCGTCCCCGTGAGCAGAAAACACTGATTTTCCCAACGGAGTTTTGTGTGGAAAAGTGGAGCAGCTAAAAGTTTCCATCACACGAGGCTGTCGAGCAACTTCCTAATGCAGCAAACACTTTCTTAATATATGAAAGACTTAAGCAGGTGTTGATTTTCCACTAGTGCTGTATCTTTTCATTAGTGGCTAAATTCTGTTTCCTTGATTTCCCGCTGGCAAACATGAGTGTGATTTCCAGACAGTACAGCTGGCACAGGGCAATCAGCTGAATATGAGTCAGACAAGATTACACTTCAAAATCCTGAAATATCCCTTCAAGGGTCCAGTCTGGGAATGTTTAGGGTTCTAAAAATGATCTCATTCCCGTTTCAAAGACACAGTTGTACTTCCGGGGCATTTTTGGCAGTTTGAGTCTGAGGTGATGAGAAAAGTGTCCAAGACAATCCAGTATTAGCCGGACTTTTTAAATCCCACTTGGAAATGAAGTGAGACATTAAAATGCATAAGTTTCCTGCTTTGAATGGAAATAAAAATGCTAATGAAGCACTGTGGGTATTAATAATGCAGAGGACATGTTCCATTTTATTTGCTAAGGAAACATTTCAACGAGTGTTCTAAACACTGACGCCATCATTTGTTTTAGTTTGTCAGGATTTAATTAAGACTTTAATGACTGCCTGCTTTATCGTTACTTCCATAATTGAATATAATGACATAATACTGAATTTTATGTATCTTTAAACTTCCTCCAGGGGCCAATTACAGGCTTAAAAAAATACCAATTGATGATGTAAGAGTGGAACCTGCCCTTTGGCATAATCATTCCTACTGCCATTATTTCTTATGCAATAAAGAGATTAAAGTGCTGTTGAGCCATCTGACAGGAAACCCAATGTATATAAAATGACTAAACATTTGTTACAGCATAACGAGGAAATGCAATATTTACCACACATTTACATTTTTACTCAAGGGCATTTCATTATTCTGGTTTTAAAGAATCCAACTCAAGTTGTCCAAGAAGAACACGGTCGCCTGCTTTGCACGTTTCTCAAACATCTGAGTACCTTCAGGAAAATGAATCTAAGAAAGAAAAATCGAAGCGAAAAGGATAAAGGTCCTGGTTCCTGTAGCAACCACACGTCTACAACTCCTCCCATAAGAAATCTGATTTTTTTATTTTTTTCTAAAGTTTATACGAGAAAAGTCACTTGTCTGTGAAGGTAACTTCTCCATGACCTTGGTCATAGTAAGTTCAGGCAAATGGAGTTCACGGCTCGTCCAAATTCCTGAGGAATAAAAGGCTTTCTATTCAATAACCTCGGCCAAGGAGGTTATGATTTTGGCAGCATTTTTCCATCTGTCTGTGAGCAGCGTGATCAAAAATTAAATGAATGAATTTGATGACATTTTCTGGAGATGAAGGTTACGCCCCAAGGGAGAACAAAGATTAGATTTTGATGCAGATTCAGAAGCAAATCCAGGGTCAAAATGTGTTCAACTTCCGAGAGAGTGGAGTGTATTGACAATGAAATGTGTTTGCATGCTCTCCTTCAAGATACATGGATATTCAAACAATGAAATGATAGACAAGAGGAGAAGAAGAGGCAAAGGAAGGAGGCAGTAATGAGACAAAGTTATAGAAAATATGAAGAAAAATAAAGGTTAAAGCGAGGCAGTGTGGAGCAACTGCTTTAAAATAAACTCAAACATACATAAAGGTTCCTCAGTTGGGGAGTCAAACTTGGCCCTTGATGTGAACGGTAGTCGGTTGCTATATGCTGGCTTTATGCCAGACTAGTAATCTAGCCAGCATGTACCGCACCTTTCACCCAATGCCAGTTATAAATTATTAAATAATTCAACACTCAAAAGTAACTGAGACAGGGGAGGAGATTTTTGATTTTTGCTTCCAAAATGTTTTGACAGAATTTTTCGAGTCAGTCATAATATGCAGTATCTAAAAACCTTTGTTTCTAAAGCAAGCTTTCCGACTATGATTAAGATTGCTGCAACTACACTAAATGATTGCATTAAACTAAGAAAAACGTCTTCCAGTGGATTACCTGGAAGACGTTTCCCTCACCTCAGCTTTGGTGCGAGCGAGGACAACAAAATAAAGAAATAAATATTCAATGTCTGGGTTTATCCGAGCCCTCACGCACGGAGGAGCTTTGTCAAAGTGTATTTTATTACTTATTTGGCTCAAGTATTAATAGAAGCACTGAAGATACTCAGTGCATTCCAAAAGAATTGAGATATTATCATCTTAGAACAAAGAAGACGCACCCAGTCGTTGTCATGACTGCATTGCTCTGTAGGTGAACGACCCATTATTGGATCATTTGACAAATGGTCCACCACCACCACCACACCTCCAATAAAAACCACTGTTCCCTTGAGCTGCTCAACAAAGCCTTCTGGGAACTATCTTCTCTACAGTGCACTCCCAAATGGGTCCAGGTGCAACCTGATTTAGTCAATCACTGGTTTGAAATGAACTCGCCAACAACCTCCTCTCATCTCAGGACGGAATTTCCACATAAACTCGTGTAAAAAATGTCAAATTAGTGAAGGCAACTGAAACTCTTTTTAGTTTGTCAATAACTGGGACACATCATCTTACACTGTGCATAGAGCTGGGCGATATGGAAAATATCTTATTTACCTTTTGTGCTCTTTTATCACACGTGTTACGTCTGATTGTTAAGTATGACACACTTCATATCTCTCTGTAGTCCATCAGTCCAATAAGTAACAAAGACCAACTATTAATCAGCCTAAATTCTTTCATTTTCCACGTGCTTCATTGCAACACATCTTTGGCAATAAAGTATCAACCATATATCAAGTGTATCTTGTTTTTGTATCGAGGAAACGTTCTATCGAGTGATACAAATATCGTTATCATTTAATGGCCCAGCCCTACACTGTGCATGTTTTTCACATAAAAGATGAAATAAGAGCAGGAAGTATATACAGACATGCAGACACGGAGCTAAACTCTGAGGTCGCATTGGACAAAGCTTTGCCAGCAGCAGCGGTGTGAGGCAGCTTTGGTGTAGCAAGAAACCAGAGAGGGAGGACTATGATGACTATGATGACTATGATGAATGCACTGCCTCGTGTGAAAGTGGCTGTGACTGGAGTGTGACTAACAGATGGCAGTCAGCTGGTTGTCAGCCGATTACAGCTGAGGTGTATGACGACCGTGTCCTGCATGCGTGCATGCGTGCACAACACACACACACAGAAACCTAATGTTTAATTAAAGCTAACTTTCAAAAGCAACTACTGAAAAAACTAGGCTGACAATTCATTTCTAAAGGTGAGTGGAAATAAGTGAAGGCAAATAAAGCCATATAAAGATGCATTACATGTTATAGGATCATTACAATAGTGAAGAACACTACTTATTATTAGTCAAATTAAATTTCATTTAAAGACCACTGCAGTCTTTATGTTACACTTTAGAGCTGCAAAAAAATGAATTTAATTAACGTGAAAGTTCACAGAAATCTGTGCTGAACAGCTGGAGGCTCAGGAATGTACATGATGGTGAATCCTTAGACACAGAAGTGTGTGAGTGTACAGTGGGTTATCTCAGGTAGGCTCAGGTGTGAAGACTCAACAAACACTATGCTGCTGACTTGTGTGACCTGAGGCTGAGAAAATGTTCCCTGTCTGGAAAAAGTCCACAAAAGACTCTGGGAATGCTGAAATTAAAGGTGCTGTACGTGACAATTGCAGGAAATAAGGAGGAAATGATATCACAGACGTTTCCAAAGGGACGAAACCACTCAGAGAATCCTGAATGTCTGTACAGTTGAATGAAAAAAAATAATGATCTGAAGTCCTGAGACGCAAGACTTAACTTCATAAACGGAGGATAACACAACAAAAAGATGCATTACACTCAAATATAGGCTGTGAATGTCATTCTGCCTCGACTGGTTTGAACCAAAACTTTGCACAGTAACATTTTTGTAGGCTGTGTCGGATAGTTGAGCTGGTAGAGCTGGTAGAGCTGGTAGAGCTGGCGCCCCCTTGGGGCAAAGGGCCCATTGCAACCCCCCTTCAAACTTATCTATCCTGTCTAATAAAAGGCAAAAAAAAGCTCCATAGATCAATAGGAAATGGAATCGTCTGTCCTCCTTATTACTGTCAGCTAAAAAGTGACAGACTAAACATGTGTAGACTGAGTTATTATCTGATTGACAATCTTTTTAATAATCTATAACGAGTCGACAATCAGGCCTTGTACGCAGCAGCAGACACACACACACACACACACACTTCACCTGTCTGTCAAACAGTTTATTTATGAAAGGTCAGCAGTGTGTGCGGCTCTGACGTCTGGATAATAAATGTGAGAAACATCTGTCCGTCAGTGACCATTCAAACACACACACACACACACACACACTGCACGATCACTGAGACACACGGACAACAGTGATGTGGAGGCTTGATCAGCGCTGTGTGAACTCATGAGATAACGATTTGAATGTCACACTCGTTTGTTTATAATAAAAAAATAATAAAACACTAATTTGTCCTTTTTTTAAATGCTGGCAAACAGCTCGCTGCTGTGTGACTGTTGACCTGTGAGACTCAAAGTGAGTCTCCACTGACGTGTCCATCACGTGTTCCCTTCAGACACTAGATCACAGAGTCTTGACTGACGACCACTGGACAGTTTCTCCTCCCATCACTCACATGTTTCCCGTCTATCAAACCAGGAAACACTTCTGCACTGCAGCTTTTTTTGGGTCCTTTACGGTTTGCTTTCCTGTCAGGTCACATTTTTAACAATTCAAAGAATCGCTGTTGAACTACATTCAGCTGCGTTATAGCTCAGTTCAGCCTGATGAAGCCAGCAAAGGTTAAGGACTGGATATGATGTGGCATGTGGAGGATCACTGGTCCTGATCTGAGTCCAGATCTGAGTCCAGATCTGAGTGCTGGCTTCCTCTCCTTTAGTTTTGAGGTAAAACTTAAGAAAAAAGTGAGTGCAAATGATGTGTAAATGCATTTATTAAGGATTTGGATCAATAATGAAGAATTTGGATAAATCTCCTCCGTTACAGCGTCCTGTAAAGTTGAAAATGTTTACAGTATTTTCCACATGCTGCACTTTAAGTGATCTGTATTTTATTATTATACTTCCTCTTTATTTGTTTGAGAACTCTTTTGTCCTTTGTACAGGAAATGGTGGACAAAAAGCCACAGTTATGATTATTTAGTCATTTAAAGTTGTTAATAAATAAAAAACTACTTCATGTTTTCTGCTTTTTTTTTCCGTACCAGGTAACTTGTGACAATTATGGTTTACTATGGTCTGTTCTGTGACTGTGGGGGTTTGTCTTAGCTTAGCTTAGACACATGCAGATATCACATGTCATTGTCTGGCAGATGAAAATATCAACGATGGGAAGCTAAGGACTCATTTTGGAACAAAGGAGGAGACGGACAGGACATTTATCAGCTCTTCACATCCTCAGAAAAATGTAGTTTTGGGCAGATTGCTGACGGTTTTGATGCCACGCCCCCTCTTCCTGCCACACACTGTAATTTATTCATATGTTAGCGTCTTATCTATAAGCTCTGCTTCTTTGCAGCACCAGAGCCGCCGCAGCATTAACGTATGCAAACTGCCTGAAGTTCTAAACAAGGCAGAAGAGCAGATTTGTTCTTTCTTACACCCCAGAGAAGAAGCTGCAGCTTCTGGGTTTAGTTTTGTTTATTATATAAAAGGTGATGTATGTAAATATGTAAAAGAGTTAGCTGTAGGCAACGGGCCATCTTACCTCCTGACCCTCACACAGTGAACAGCTGTTTCAGTGAGACCACACACACACACACACACACACACACACACACACGGTTCATTCAGTCTATGCATCTATCTACACAAAGTTTATCTTAATTACGTGACAAATGACAATTAAAGAGGTTTAACTGGAGAGGATTATAATAATTATTATTATGGACTTGGATTTTCTTTTTTGTGTGTCAATCATCTCTGAAGTGTAAATCCAGATCACCGTCGCTCCGACGCATTAGAAAAAGGTGATTGTGTCTTTGAAGTTATGGCGACAAACGGTGCACAAGTCTTTTTTATTAGGATTACAGTGTGCAGCCTCCGTGGAATGAGAAGGAACTAAAGACCCATTTGTTTAAATTGGCCTGTGTCTCACAGCGTTGACGACGATGTTAGTTTGGTAGATTTCTTCTGGGGAATCCTTGGCGGAGGTATTTCATCCTTCACATTTCATGGTGTTTCTTATGCACCGCTGTTTTACTGTCACCTGTCAGTCGTGTTTGGCTACAACTCTGAGAAAAGTGAGTGTAGAGATAGTGGATGGATGGATGGACGGCGATGGTATTATTTGTTTTGGGGAAGCTCTCATTTCTGTGAAAGTGCTATACTAAATAAATGTATTCTTATTAGATTGATTAAAACTGCTGCTGTGGCTCTCTCCCCATTTACTGAGATAGGAGCCTTATCTTGTTATGCTGAAATAACGACCCACAGGCGCTGCAAAGATGGCTGCTATTTGGACAGACAGGAATTCAGGGACGCTTGGGACTGAGACAAAAAGACAAAAGGTTTATTCCTAAAGTGTTTGGATAGGCGTGGTGATGTCACCAAACCAAATACACTTACACAAAAACAAACACCTCCAGGTCTTTGTTTAAAGTCAGAAAGGATTTTAAAGGATCTCTCAGCCATTTCAATGTTGTTTGAACATATACCAAAGGCAATATTTGAATAAGATGTTTATTTATTACTTTAGTTAAATGCATCATATTTGAAGATTTGATCATTTGTTTAGCAACTATTATTTACAGCAGCATTTAGTGGTCGTATGCCATAAAAACCTAAGATTAAATGAAAATGTAATGATGCAAGTTATCAACTCTACTGAACATTGTATTTATATTCATGGGCTTTTTTAACCTCTAAGATACAAACGTTCATTCATTTCATTGTTGTAGAGAATGAAATGAGAGTCTGATGTGAGATATGAACCAAACTGCAGCACCTCCTATGGGTGCAGTACCTCATGATTTTAGGGTATGTACTATGTACAGTATGTGTGTGACATATTTAAGAAAATAGCAAAGGTTTTTTGATTTGATTTTTCAGTTAAAAACTCATTTTAACAGAAGAATCTTAAGAATCAGAAAAACAGCCAAACAATGGAAAGTGTCCAAGGAAAGAAAAATGTTCATTCAATAAAAACGAATAGTCTTCCAGTATAATGCATTTTTTTCTCCTCTCTGTTTCTTAAACTCTGGAACAGATTTGCAAAAATTAGCAACTTCAACTCCAACATCAAACCAAAAAACACTAAGCTCAACACTATTTAAATATCTAAAGCATTCTTCAATACATTACAATGTTTTATTCCACACACACACACACACACACACACAAAATCTATCATTTTCTTATTCAATATCCAGTTAAATATGACGCCATTACAAACGCTCTCTGTCTCTGACAGAACAATACGATTGTGAGGCTGCTGATCTAAACTCCTGCCTGTCAACCAGTGCCAGCTGAAGTGGGCTGGATGTGACTTAATGAATGACTGGATAGAGTGATGGGTGAATGGATGAATGGATGAATGGATGAATGAGGGACCAGAATTTGTGGTTTTATGAGTAAAATATTTAGAGATGATCTTTGGTTTCACAGCAAATACAGTACATTTTTCAAATGTACTGCTGCGCTTGTATCTAATAAGGAAAAAGGACTCAGATATGTTGAAAGTTTACTGTACAAGGTTGTGTAGAATATATACAGTATATGAACAGAGGTGAAACAGATATATATATATACACATATGTATATATATACACACACATACATATGTATATGTGTGTATATGTATAAATACATGAAGGTTAGGCTGTCTGTAGCACACCTGCTGTAACCTCAATTAAACCGCTGTCAACAACAACGTGCGGTTCCTTCACATGTAAGAAACGTCACACCAGCCTCCAGCCACACGTCTGCATGTTTGTATGTGTGTGTGAGTAAAGGTCAGAGAGCATGACCTGTACAATAACGCGAAGGTAGTTAGCATTGTGTTGTCATGGATTCGGCCCACATTGATGCACGATGTGCACCAGCGTTTCTGTGACATGTGTTCTCAACTTGTAGCACGCACTGCACTGTCAGCGCGAGCAGCCGCGCGAGCAGCCGCGAGCGCGAGCAGCCGCACCGGCAGCGCTTTAATGTCAGTGGCGGTGAGATGACATGAAAAGTTAAATATACAGTTTATCAAACATATGCCGAATTCTTTGTTGGCTTCGTCAAAGCAGACAATGACTGATGGTTTGTATCGTAATGTTAGTGTATACGAGTATGTGTGTGTGTGTGTGTGTAAGAAAGAAAAGAAGTTGTTTTTTAAAGGTAGTTTTAAAGGAATGTTAAATGTTAAAAAGCACACACAGACTGAAATGTAAAGGCAAAGCTTGACTCACCGGAGAAGAGACCAAAAGGCTGGCGGCTCGCTCGATCAGCTCAGGTTGCTGCTTCCCCGTCACATTCATTTCCCATGAAAAGCCGCTTTTCCCTCTGTCCGCTCACTTCGACCAGAGTTTCTCAAGTCATGGAGTCACCAGCGGACTGCAAGTGTTCATTCAGCGGCGTCCCGTTCAACCACAGCGGCGGAAGCAGAGCCCACGTCCACACACACACACGCACACGCGCCGTCTCTGCTGCACGGCTCCATTCTCTCTGTCGTCTCCTTCTACAGCCACAGAAACACACGTTCAGATGACAGCAGTGTGTTCTGCTGCACAGACAATGAATGAATGAATGAGTGAATGAGTGAGTGAATCACGGCTGAGTTCAGTGAGGCGGCGCGCGCACACACACATACAGATGCTGCTGCTGCTGCTGCTGTCTCCTCCTCTGCTGCTGCTCATCAGTCTGTGTCTCTCCACATGCTGCTGCTGCTGCTGCTGAAGCATTCCTGCGTCAGACCTCAGCACATTAACACATACACTCATTATTGAAGGCTGAGCTCATGATAATCATCGAGATATTTATCTTTATATATTTATTTACATCGTCACTGATGTTCTCATGACGCTGAAGCTCTTAATGTTACTTCATGTGAGCGCGTGTGCATTTACTGTAGTTACTGTAGGGTGTTGCACAGGCAGGGTCGGACCAAGACTTTATGGGGCCCTGAGCTTGATTTTTTTTTTTTTTGGGGGGGGGGGGACTACTCTGTGCTTGATTATACTTCCAGTCCAACTTTATTTATAAGGCACTTTAAAAACAACACCAGCTGCAACAAAGTGCTGCACATCAGAGGTAAATAAAACTACTGAAATATAAAGACGTGAGCAAAGTTCACCTTTCATCGATAGTGACACGACATGGTCATCGTCTGACTCTCATATGCCTTTAATTCAGCATTTATTCACCTGTGTTAGAAAGTAAGACATCTGTCTGTGAGCTGCAAAACAAACAAACAAAGAAAGAAAGAAAAGGAATAAACACGTGTCAATATCAGTGGAGCATTTCAGAGCGCGAGGCTCGATACAGAGCTCATCGATCGTAAAGGGACAGTTTTTCAACGACTTCCTCATGATCCCGCCTACTGCAGCTCTGAGTGCACACAGTCTCTGAGAGATTGTTTCACTGATGGTTATTTCACCTAAATCTCTCTAACCTCTCGTTGGCCACTTCAAAAAGAGAAGACCTTGTGGAATTCAGTATGCAGATTTACATTTATTACATTTATTTCAGCCAATGCTTCTGTTCTTGTTCTTTTTTTAACGTCAAAGCAGACCTGCAAACAAAAGAAAAGACAAAGGAAAGTTAATGTTTAAAGAAACCATCAGATACAGTTGAGGACTAAATTATTAGCCCACTTATAAACAGAGCAAAGAACAGCATCTCAGTTTTATTTCAGATGATTCCATTATACAACTGAAAACTTTCAGGGTCAACATGATTAACCCCCTTAAGAACAGAACTGTACCCACAGTTTAAAACCTTCAGTCAGGGTTTGAGCTGTCACCTGAGAAAGCATCAAAAACAAAATAAGTCACTTTAGATTGTTGATGTTCACAGAGCAGAAGGATTTACTATATTACAGCATTTCCAAGTGTCAACAGCTGGAGTGAGAAGCAGCATCAAGACATTCAGAGAGAGTCACACGATACAGAACCATGAGAGAAAGATTTCAAAGACTCTGGTGAGAGATGAGTCTAAAGACACCAGTGAATGACTGAGACTGAGCCAAGTCTCACAGAAGACAATCACTCGTGCTCTGCACAGAAATGAACTGCAGGGTTTGCAGAACAAGAAGAACTCCACTTCTGCACAAGAGACAGACTGAAGTACGTTAAGCAGAACGAGGAGAAAGATTAAACACACTGGAAACATGTCCATGGTCAGATGAGACCAAACTACAGCTCTTTGGCCATATTTGGAGAAAGAAGGGTATATGATCTTATCTTATCTTGTTTTAATTTCCACTGCACAGTTATGTTTCTCAAACCCTGTGTACGTGTGTGTGTGTGTGTGTGTGTGTGGTTCCTTTATTAAATGCAGTGCAGATGACAACAGTGCTGGCTTCACTGCTGCACAGCCTCATCAATAAAGGTGGCTAAGTGTCTGTCATAACAAGAAAAGCTCCACAAATCACTCGCACTGCACCTCGGAGACCTTGACTTTACAAAACCGTCTGGCAACAGTGCAAAGAACACATTCTGACCCAATAATCCTGTTTGCCCTCATCCACGTCAGCTTCACTCTGAAAACCATTTTTATTTTAAAAAGACTATAGGACCATAAACAATAAACACTCCCTGTGAAGCTGTACCTGGCCAGCAGCTTAAGACTAAAAATAGCCTTATCTAAAGGGAACACAATCCACTCAGCAACACCTTTAAACTCAAAGACTGAAGTTCACATAAAGACACACACACACACACACACACACATCATGAATATAAAAATAGGATTATTTTCAATTATTATTTTATGAACATATTAAAGGTTCCAAACCAGCAAACATAAAACATTCTGAAGGTATAAATTCATAAAGTCAGCATAATAAAAAAAAAAGAAGACACATTTTTCCCATAGAATTTCTTACAACGTTATTCTGGCCACTATAACCCCTGAAAATGACTCCTTCTATAAAGTAGTTTTAAATATTCTAGCTAAGCAAAAATGATTTAGCCCACTGGCAGATTCTTTGTCTTAAAATAAGAAGATTTAAATCACATTGCTGTTATTGTATTTTACATGATGCAGTAAGTGAGTTTCAAACTTCTGTGAGTTACTTTGGTGTCTGTGTTTCAGCAGAGGAAACTTTTTAAATATCAAATCAACTTGCAGACGTCACTTCTCTTGATTCCGGTGTGAAGTATTCGTCCGTATGTCCAACCATCAGTCAGTCATTTTTAAAAGCGCTGTCGGCTCCGCTCTGAGCTGAGAGCGAATCACTCTAAATCTTTCCCTTGCATCTTTTAACTTCTGTGAGGCTTTTGAAAACCTTGTGTCAAAGCATCAAAGTGACTGATTTCCACTGATATTCTGTGGAAATCTTCCCTCGTCTCTGGGACGATTACGTTTCCAGTGTTGAAAACAATCCTTAACTGAAAGTGCTGATGTCCAGTTTTCCGTGGATGCTGCTGTCAATCACTAATCTTTGTTGAAGCTTCACTTCTTATTGACTTAATAATTCTGACGCCACCTCCTTGGATTTTGTCTTCCCCAACATCAGATTCTGACATTTTTGAACTCTTTCCTCCTGAGGGAGCAGGTAAGTAGAGAACTTGTGGTTTCGATGAGTAATGCATTTTTCTTTAAGTTTTCAGATTGGTTTGAAACAATTCCCTGAGATTTAAGGGTCTGCCCCAGTGTGTGTTAATGTAAGTGAATGTTTTAATCCTTCCATTCCTCTGCTCAGCCTTTGTGTGCTATTAAAGAGCGCAGCTGTAAATTGGTTCACTGTCTATCTTTCTTTTACTGAACAGTGCTTTTGTTCACACTGGAGCCTCATCAGACCCTAATCCTCTGCACACAGTAGCAGGGCCAGGGTTCCTAAAAAGTTCAGCCTGAGGTCTCACACTTTCACTCGCTCAGGCTCGCTCACATGAGTCTGTGTGCCGTGGTTTTACTGTATATAAACTTTATACTGCAGGCTGTCCTGGAAACAATGTTTATAATGAGCTCATGTAACATCAATGAAGGAGATCAATGTGTTACAACAATAGTCTGAGTATAAATGGACGACTGAAATGTTCAACTCCAACTTAAAACAAACAAAAAACCTAAACTCTAACTCTAATATCTAACATGTAAAACTTAACTATAACAACATACTGTAACATATACTGTACTTGAAGACTTGATGAAGGGAGACGAGGACTATTCATCCATGAGGTTGGGAAACACAGCTCACACAAAGGGAGGAAGTCAGGATCTGAAAACAGAGAGAAAAGATGAGTACAAACATGAACCATGAACTAATGAAGACATGAACAATAAACATGATTTACTGAGTTGTAAGTGTTGGGACAAAAGGGAACATTATTGCTGCTTTAAATAAATAAGTGAAGCAACCAAATCATTCTAATTTAATTATTTATGCCTCCTTTAATTCACAAACGCAGCCAGTAAAACAGGTGACTGGCTTTAATGAGACAGAAACATGAGCACACACAGTCTCAACCACTGCAAATACAGCTCTAATATTCTTAAATGAATTAAACTTTTATTGTTTGAAAACAATCTGCTGTAATCTGACTGTAATCTGTTCCTAGAAATGTGTTCAACTTTACCCTTAAACTTTATGTTAAAATTTACTACAAATGTTTACTCGACTAAGCCGCCTAAGAATTGACAGTATACTTTAGAACTTCTTATATTTGAACAATAATGTTAATAATGTTGTTATTTCAGCTTGTTACTGTTCATTAATAAAGCTGTAATATCTTATAACAAAGGCTTATTTTACTTTCTTTAAAATCATCATTTTTTGCAGTGTATACGTGCGTGTATGTTATGTGACAGACTGCGTATGTGGACACTTTAATAATCAAAGAGATGACAGAATGAATTTAAAAAAGAACAGTACGTTGATTCTCCATGTCTAACATCAGAGGTTTTTATCCCACGCTAACAAAAGAAATCGTCTGCCCATTTTTCCCCCTCAGTTGCATTATTGATGGCATTTGTCGGCACAGATGGATTGAGTGGCTTGCCGCTGAGCTGAAATGCAATCATGAACTCATGTTGCTCTCAATTTGGATCTGCCCTGGGATCCTTGTCTCGTCTGATCCTCCATCTCCGCCCTGACTTTACTTTTCCTCCTTTCAACTGTTCACTTACACACACACACACACACATATCTCTTGTTACTCACCTCCCCAGCTCGTAGAAGCTGTCACAACCTTGAGCAGGAACTTTGATTATGTCCCAAAAGGACCTTTCAGTGGATTTAATGTAATGAACGACTTCTCTGTTGCGCTCATGTTTTTGTCTGGATGATTGTTTTAACCTCGCTGCCGTCCAAATCAAAGTTATGACTTAAAAATGATGGATCCAAAGTCTTGCTGTTCAATCAAACGGGAGAATGTTGTTGTTTTTTTAAGTATAATAAAAGATAAGCACTTTAAAATGAAGCAGATCTATCACTGATGGATGATTACCTTTACCAGACTCAGAGGCAGAGACTCAGACTCGGTGCTGAACTCCATTATATCGTCACTTGATTGTGTGAGTGAGCGAGTGAGGCGGAAAAAAAAAGTTCAATCAAACCTGAGGCACAGGTTCACAAGAAATGAGAGAGAGAGCTGAACGTGTGGAAGCTGGAACCAAAACTCTTTATCTTATGTATGGTTCATTTATGAATGACATACATTATCAGTAACGTTCATAGGACACAAACCCATACATACATGAATGAATGTATGAATGAATGAATGAATCCCAGCTCTCTATTCCAAAACATTCAGATGACAAGGTTGCACTTACAGAGCAGCAGTTGAAGGCTAACAAAGGACCAAACCTGAGAGAATTGGAGAAGTGAAGACATTAAAAGACAATAAAGCAGACAGGTCAGGCACTTAAGGGTATGTTTAAGGGCATGTTTAAGTCAGCATGAGCTCAGCAGGACGAGGTGATGAGGAAACAAAGTCATTACCGTGCTAATAAGACGTCCACGATTTTACACAAAACAACCACATATATTACTGACGACCTTTAAATCTCCAATTAAAAGTCAACTAAAAAATCCACGGTCAAATCCAAGGTCAAAGCAAAGGTCATTCACTCACACCGTCACGGTTACTAAGTGAGTCGCTTGTTTTCCTTCTGTTTCTAAATGTAAGTTGAAATATTTAGTATTATTTTATAATGATAACAAATAATAATATAAAGGGCAAATACGCTGCTAGTTAATGGTGAGTAAGTGTTACAAAATGCTGTTGTGTTGCGTTTAAGTATTTGTTGTTAATTATTCTTTGAATATTTCATATTTTGTATCACAGGCGACACGTTGTTACCGTAATTACTCGAGGGTTTGTGCTATTGGAAAAATTCCAGCGGTTTCTGAGAGCTGAGAAGTTGCACGTCAAAGCCATCGTGTGGTTTTTACAGTAATTTCACCAGAGACGAGCGTGGTGGAAAAACACCTGGACATGTTTTCCATTTTTTGTTTTTTAAATATTCTTTATACTGCTCATATTTCAAATTTAAAACGCACAATCTGGTGTTCATGTACAACTACAGCAAAAACAGAACAAAGCTTTTATTATTCTTCAGTTTAAATTGTTAATACACTATTTTAACATGCAGTGAATTGTAAATAACTGCCAGATACTGAAAGTTATTCTGGAAAAATGCACAAAAGTCCAGACGGACATTTTAAGGCTTAGGTGTTAAAGGGTTAATTGACGTAAAGCACAATGGATGACGTATGTGAAGGACGATGCAGAATTATATACGTGTATATAAAGAAACTGCCTCGCTCTTTGGCTTCCAGCTGGCATAAGTTGGTATTTGCTGTGCATGGAGAGACATGTAGAGTTTTATTTTTATACTTTTCCTGCTGGAGCCTCAGCCTCTTCTGTACAGGGACAAAGTGACAGGACCTGCAACTGAGTTCTGAGGGACTTTATCATGCAGCTGTGTTAGAAAGACGTGAGACAGATCTCACTGCTTTAAGTGAGTCCATTCACACTTTATGATACAATGTCAAACGCTGCATTGAGCCCTGAAATAATTAAGAATGGTTTGTTTGTTTTTTAACCCGTCAAACAGAGGCAATAGTGTATTAACAATTTAAAATGAAGAAAAATAAAAGGTTGTACTGAGAAAAAAACACTAGTTATACACAAACACCAGATTTTGTGTGTGAAATTTGAAATTTGAACAATATAACACACATTCAAAAAAACATTTGTTTGCATTTTTGTCTCAATGTCCAGAAAAAAAAATGGAAACCATGTACAGGTGTTTTTGAACTCGACACTGATTCCAGGCCCAGGGGCCCAAGGGCCCAAGGGCCCAAGGGCTTGGGGGGCCCGTGAAGCCAAAGCCTCTGCACTATTATCCCTATATTTGGGGCCCTGAAGCCACATAACACTGGTTATATACTGTAAGATGTCTTTATTTCCCTTTAGGCCATGTTATCCACCCTCGATGTCTTGTCGGGGCCCAAACGTTGTTAAAGGTTTAATTGTGTGATAATTATGACTAATATGGGCCTTAATCTGTGAGATTATTGGCATGACGACCATGGGCCCTTTTCCCGTCTGTGCCGCTCGCTCATAATCCGTCCAAGATTATTGTGAGTGCAAACATTGAGAGTGGATGGTGAGAGAAGCACAGAACACTTGTCCTGACAGATGGACGACAGGAAACCAGCACCATGGACAGCGACCTGATGAAGAGGAACTTGTGGTCTCTGTTTAACCCCTAATCCCTGAAAGTGACTAGTTTTCAGTGTAAGAGCAGACTTTGCTTACCTCACTGGCAGATTTCTTTCATATTTATTACTTCTTCCATGTATATTAGGGTTGCTGGTTCGTTCTCTGTGGAAAGATGCAGAGGTTAATCACCCATAGTTGAGAGGGAATGATTGGTTGTCTCTGTGTACTGTAACGTATAATGTTGGCCCCAGTGATGGAGTAGGTGCACTCATGTCTCTGTGAGGTTTTTCTGAATAATCCTTTTAAAAGTGGCAACAAGCGCATGAGGCCTTTAATGCAAATAGTCCTCAGATGACACATCCTTGTTTACACACATCTGAATAATGGTGATGGTGTTGATCACTGAATAAACAGCAGACATAAGTTCACAGTGAGCCTGAAGAAATGTTTCTGCAGGAATTCATTTACAAAAACAAACACATTTCCTTATTCTTTTCATTACAAAGAGTATAGTGCAGTAGTCGCTATGTGACATTTGCAGCCGTGCTAACCTGTGTGTGTGTGTGTGTGTGTGTGGTCCCATAATGTCCACTGTGTGTTTAGATGAAGCGACTCTCACTTTATCTCCGGCAGCTTGAGAGATGAAGGTTCCACATGTGAGAGCAGTCGGGTGTGTTCTGTGTCCATGTGATCGTCTCATCTTTGCTCGTCTGTGTTCTCCCACGTTTTTTAAAATCAGGTCAAATCTGAAAATCCTCTACTGTGGGGCAGACACAGGGGAGTTAACCCCATGAGCTGGATATCATTGTCAGGTGCTCGCTCAATCAATCAATCAATCAATCAATCAGTGGACTGTTATTCAGTACATTTACATTAAATTATCAAAAACATGTATTAAAGTGTGTTAATCTGACTAAAATCAGACTTTTAAAATCCATGTAAACATTAGCCTGAAAGGTCCAAGTCAGACAATCACAAACAGATGGATTACAGCTGCATGTCGGACTAAAGTGGAAGCTGGACTGTACAGTGCTCACTCTCCTGCACCAAAGTCCATAGAGAAAATCAGCGTTTCTAGCTCACAAGGACAAACTTTTGGTTTGGTCAGTTTCTGTCACTGAGGTGAATCAAGGTTTTCAAACACTAATGCAGGCTTAAATCCACCTTTGACATTGTGTATTTATTACTTATTCACAGATTCAGCTGACACAGAGAGACATTAGCATTTGTGTCAAGTCATGTTTTTGGCACTTTGATGAATCTAAGTCCAATATTATTATCTTTATCATTATTATTATTATTATTATTTTGCTTTGATTTGATCTTCACTAAGCCCTCAGGGAATCCTCTGCATTTACAGCGACATCACTACTGCTACTACTGCTGCTGCTGCTGCTGCTGAGAAATGACATTGAATGAAAACAGTAATTAAAGGAAGAGCCCTTGTCCATATATATGAACATTAAGTGACGTCTCTGCTTGGTCACTTGAGACAACAACACATTTATTATCTGCTTCATTATCGCCTCATGCAGCTGATGTTGTGGAAGGAGCACGTCTGGCAGACGCCGCAGCAGCATTAGCATTCATTTGCTGTTGTGTCTCTCAAGGTCTGTGTTGGACGCAGCAGGGAGTTGTTATTAAAGGGAGGCAGAATATTGGCTTTACATCTGACAGGTCACCAGAAACAAGTCAGACATAGACAAAAATATTTGGACACACCTGTTAAATATTGAACTCAGGTGTCAGTCAGGCTTTGGGCTCGGCTCCTTATTTTCCAGTGAAGGAAAAATCTTAACGCTTCAGCATACCAAGACATTTTGGACAATGTACTTTTCTATTCCAACATGATTGTCTCCCAGTGCACAAAGCAAGGACCATTAAGACATGGGTTGACTTTGAGTTTTTGTCCTCACCTCAACCCCATCGAGCAGCTTTGGGATGAACTGGAACAGATGGTGAGTCAGGTCTTCTCGTCCAACATCAGTGTCTGACCTCAGAAATGCAAAGTCAAAACACAAAGTCACAAACACTTCAGAATCTTCAGCAGTCGTCCAAGAAGAAGAAGAAGAAGAAAAAGAAGAAGAAGAAGAAGAAGTGTGGAAGCTGCTGTAGCAGCAAAAGCAGGAACAAGCCAATACTTTTGTCCATCAAGTGTATCTTGTAAGTCATTTTGTCACGTAAACGGTAAATGAAAGCAAAACGATCTGAAAGGAAATGCAGAGTTGTGTGATAATTCTCTCTCTTTCTCCTCAGTCGTTGCCCAGCATGGAAAAAAAAATGCTGATGAGTGGAAAAATTGAAAACATAAGATTAGTAGAGGGTCACATAATCGAGAGAACAAAAAAAGACTTCCTCTACAGCCCTTGGTCAATAATTCAATAACAAAAAGCACTAAGCAGCCACTTTATTAGGTACACATGACGTCTCCTGCTGACCAACATCTGCTTCCAGGTTGGACACACTGTGGGATCTTTTTTTGTTTCCTAAAATCCTCACACATTAAGTTTGTCCTTCACTCATTCACACCGATGTGGGGTTAAGTGTTTTGCCCAAGGACCAGGAGCCGGGAATCAAACCCACAACATTCCACTTGAAAGACGACTTGCTCTACCACTGAGCCACCATCGCCCAGATGAATGATAATTGATAAGCAAAGACACTTTCATTAACAACCACTGCCTCACATCATGTGAAACGTCCGTCCTTCAACTTTCACCCGGAGCCAAAATCAATCTTTAATTATCTGATATTTATTGTGACAATTATAGAGATTGATGACTTTGACAATTTGCCAGACAGACAGTTTCTACAACGACGTGACAGCCTTTAATCTGCTGGCTATTATTGTGTCCAACAAGGAGACGGATGTCACTGGTTTGGCATCAGTGCATCAGTGAGCTGCAGATGTTCACGTTGAGGGAGGGGTCATCTCCGCGTGAGAGTCCACTCTGATCTATTCTGCCTGCCACCGTTTCACGGCTTAAGCAGAGGATCGCTAACCAGAGCCCGAGAGAAGCAGCCGCAATCAGACTATAATCCTGAAGACCGGCTTCTCCTCTCAGCCATAATTGTTACACTGAATTATCAAATCGAGGTAAAGCTGATGAAGTGGAACAAGCAATTAGAAACTCAATCAAGAAGGTGCTGAAAAATCTCAGTCTGCTGGTTTCTATTAAGGCAGTTTAGTCAGTGCTCTTTATCTGTCCAACACTCACACAACTATATGTTTTACTCTTCCATCCATCATTAGGCTAATGAGGACATTCATAACAGGCTGGTGTGGAAAAAAAAGTCATTTTCTGGAAGGAAATTAAAAAGCTGAAATCATTAGGTTTCTGTTACAATAGTTTTTGGAGAAACATAATCAGTGATTCCTGCGTGGGTGAGTTCTGGACGCAGTGTTTTTTCTTTTTCTTCTTTTTTAATACGATGCTCTCATGCATACAGAACATTAAAAACATCACTTGAGAAAAGTAAACGCCTTTGTTCTGTTGCCTTTTTCCCTCATATAGATGTTTACTTTAGAAAGTTCATCTCAGTCAGTAATCCAACTATGTGACTTCACTCCTGTCCCTGCTGGCAGCCATTATCGGTGAGAGTGAGGGTGAGGGTGAGAGAGGGGGTGAGGGTGAGAGTCCCAGGTTTGACAAAATCACTGACAATAACATACAAAAAAACCCTCAACTGTCCTTTAATGTTTAATAGACGTCAGTGTTGGGTTTGTCAGAATGTGACACCTCCCTCACTGCTTTAGTAACAATGTCACCTGTAACTAGGCTCCCATTGGACAACACCAGCTGTCAATCACACTGGCCACTCATGTGCTTTATGGTCTATTCTCCTTTAAATACAAAATGAAGACGTTAATTAATCAAGAAGCAAGCAACACAATTCAGTTTAAAAACACGCTTTTTGCTTGCAATGATTGGAAATGTAGTTAGCGCCGCCTCTTTTGCGCTCTAGCGCTCCCTCACTTGGTTTTCTGTTTGTGATTCTGACACAAACGTCAGCTACTTAGACACATTTATTTTGTCGGATATTTTTATTTGATTCGTAAATTGACACAAATCTAATTCTGTCATTTTCCCGTAGACTTCAGTTCAATGAAAGGTCTTTCAAAGTCATTGAACTGGTTTATTTGTTTAATTTAAGTGCTTCACAAATTAAAACTAGGCCACTTTGGTGAGTTTACTGCCCTCTACTGTCAAAAATAATCAAGTATTAGCTACACCTTGTGGTGTCATAAAATCATCATCTCCTGAAGAAGCTGCTCAGAGATGATGAAAACGTACATGAAGCCACTTTAAAAAGCATCCTCGTCTTTCCTCTTATTGTTGACAGTCTGTGCACGCTGTCACTTCAAGCTCAGTTTGACACCGGGCGAGGACGACAGGTCATTTACCAAATTCAACATGACTCACGTCATGGACTCACTGTGTTTCCACTCCTGTTCCTGTTCTATAATGCAGGAGCAGGACAGTATAGAGTCAGGAGCTGGTGTATCATTAAGGAGGAGTTGAGTCAGTGGGACACCTGGCTTTGGACTCCATCTACTGGTCACTCACTCGGTTTCCCTGTGTGTGTTTTTACTCCACGGCGAGTGGCACTAATTAGAAATACAGAGTTGAGAAATGTAAAACAGGAATAGCTTCAAAGGAAGCAGAACAAAAAACAATCACAAAAATAATGTCCGGCCCAGGCGAGCGAGAGCGAGAGCGAGGAGCCGTCTGCCTTTCCTCAGGTGACACCGCTGTAATCTCACAGCAGACATCACAGAGGAGGAACCCGCTGCTCTCGTCCTCTCCACACACGCCAACGCCAACGCCACATGAAAAATGCAAACCCGTGGCATGGAAGCAGAAGTGGGACAGGGCTCGTGGTGAGGTGGAGGCTGCTGGGTATCACAGTGGCAGAGATTAGTGCTGCTGCTGCTGCTGCTGCTGCTGCTGCTGTCGTACAGTCAGAGTACTGTATTCATTCTGTAGTTACACAACCCTGTGGTGAGCACAGCACATTTATTATGGACCGAGGGGCAAACGTTACACACACACACACGCTGATTAACAAAAGAGCAAAAACAAATGACTGCCTTAAGAAAGAAATTGTGTTGCTCTCTGATTCAGACAATATGGAATATTCTCCAAAAAACAATCTTAGTTTGTTCAAATTTCATTTTCAATTATAAACACCTAGCAAACACACACACACACACACTAATACTTTTCTTTGGAATTGGAAAATGATGAGTAAAAGGCCAAATGAATTTTAGATAAGGACCACAATCCACAAACCGCCTTCTGATGAAACACTTCCACCAACTCAAATTACACAAACGTGTGTTCCTGCGTTACGGAGTAAAAACTGCAGCAGCTAACGTTTAAATACAAACACGTGAGTCAGATCAAAACCATCGACAACAGAGCGTCGTTTTTGTTCCAGCGTCACCCACTGACATTCCGGCACCGCACACAGGAAGTGATGTTTGACGCCAAGACGGACAGAAGCAACGGCAGCGCTGTGCTAGTAAAGCAATACGGCTTCAGACAGAGAGCTGCAACTAACGACTGTTTTCATGATTAATGGAGAAGTTGTTTGGTTTTAAAAAATGTTGATCGGTGACGTTCTCGATTGTCTTTTGTCCACAAACCTAAATGAAGTGTTTTTATAAAACAAAAACCAGAAATCATTCACAATGTAAAGCAGTTTTTCAGTCATATCAACATCGAACATGATGTTGATATGACTGAACACTTCAGTTTCAGTCATATTATGAACGACTCTGCAAGAAGCACTTTTTCTTCTCAGTTCCACACGTACACTCCCGAGAGCTCTACATCCAACTCTCCTTCTATAATTCTTGGTAAGATTGTCTTTGCCTCTGACAGTTCCCTGTTTCCTGAAGTACCTTACATGATATGAAAAAGAGATTTAGTATGTGTGTGTGTCCCCCCCCCCGCCCTCATGTCCACCACAGACGAAACTGGAAAAATGTGGGTTTTTTTTACCGAAACCACCTCAAACTATCGATTAAAACTTGGCAGCCATTTTGGAGACAGATGTCCTGTTTCACTGGGCAACAAACCCAAACAACTCACAGATCACTGGGTCATCCAGGGCGTCCTCTCCCCAGCAACCTCTGTCCATCACATAGGACAAAAACTCATTGCTGGGTCTCAGAAGGATAACATGGAGCAAAGAAAGCAGAAAATATTCACACTGAAGAAGCTGAAAAATCAGAAAGTTGATTGATTTATTATGAAAATAGTGCAGCCAGTGTGTTACTAACCGGATTCCTCTGCTGAGACGTTTTGTGTCCAAGCCAAAGCCAGCACGTCCGTCCCTGGAGACACCTTGAACAGAAATGTTGCAGTAAGTACTCGCTCTTCCCGGCAGAACACAATAAAACACCAGAGGTCCATTGAAAATAAACGACAATTATTTTTTTATTAAGTTAGGAAATCAACACATTTAAGAAATTCAATTATATACATTGGTTCTACTGTATGGATTAAAAAAAGACAAAAAATAAGCTTGACGCACCAAGCGATTACAAGTTCATGTCAACGTCATGATCTCAAACCTCCCTGTATTTATTTGTTCACCTCAAAAAATGTAAATAAATAAAATTTAAAAAAAATCCAGAACACTGTCAACGCACTGTTCTCCAGGTGTTAAAGGGCCAGTGTGTGTGTGTGTGTGTGAGATTTGGTGGCAGCTCGTCACATGATTAACCCTCATCTCACCAAAGTGTGTGGCGTTCAGTAAAAGTGAAAACATAAAAATCCCCGTCTACAGTCAGTAGTTTGTCTGTTCCAGGCTTCTGTAGAAACATGATTAGATTTAAAGAGCTTTTAGTCTCACTGAAGAAAACATAATTATGATGATTACATTTCATTCATGCCAAGAGATTCTCCTAAAAAAACCCACACACTGGATCTTTTCATATCATTAAACTACACTGTAAAAGTACATAAAGCATAATCTACCATGTGTTCCATGGGAAACAAAGAAAAGGCAATGGTTTAAGAAATCATTTCTCATGAAATATTGGTAAGCCTTTAAATAAACTTTCAAGCGATTTCAGTAAGGTCATGTACAACAGGTAAAAGAGGCAGGTGTTTTTGTAACCATTAAAGCCGTCAAACAATACTAACATTTGCTACTTTGTTCAAAATATACAGAAAAATCACGGGTGCAAAGTGCTTCAGCTGGAGTCACTGGTGGCATGCACCACAGTAAACAAGTCTACTGAAATTCACAGGGTGGAGCAGTTCAAATGGGCTTGTTTTTGTTGGTGTGTTGTATTCCAGTGAATGTACAGTGTGAATGTACAGTGTAAATGTACAGTGTGAATGTACAGTGTGAATGTACAGTGTGCACAGCTTTGAGTTCAGTGGTTATACGGAGCGTTTCCTCAGTGCTCCTCTTTGTCGCGGCCCCTCCTCTCCTTCTCGTCCTGCAGGGCCGTGCCCAGCTTCTTGATGAGCACGGACAGCACCTTGTCCAGCGGGTCCATGACTCCTCTCTGCAGCCACTTGGGAATTGTAGTCCTGGCATGGTGGAAGCCAAGCTTCTGCAGGATGTAGTCCACACCCACTGGGTCAATCTTACGCCCGGTCCAGGAGATGAGTCTGGAGAAGGAGGAAACGTGTCAATAGCTGTTTACATGGACACAAATAATCGGAATAAATTCAGTCAAACCTAGCAGGAAAAAAAAGAGCTGCTGGTACAACGTCAAGCTACACAATCATCGGGCACAGCCCACACCTGCCTAACAAGTAAAGGTACTGTTTGCAGTCAAAACGCAAGCCTGACTGAGGGCTTTACCATTCCAAACTGGACCTAACTGTACCAAACCGAACCCTACTATGATGAAAACACGGCATAACAGCATGAGAAGAAGTCAAAAGGTCTGGAGGTGAAGCTCGTTGTGGCGGCCTCTGAGCTGCACCTTTGCAGAGACGTGTCGTGGCGACTCGGGCAGAGGACAGTGCAGCGACAGCCATGATGCTTCTGCTCGCTACGTTTTAAATGCATTTAACTGAACTGAAAAAGTTCCTCAGTAAGAAACGCTCTCTTCTGCTGAAGCAGAGCTGGAACTAGTAATTGAGACCATTAACTCCTCAGGAAAATCTTTACTGACGTTATAAATCAAATGAGAAGTAGGCTCATTTTCCCAAAGAGCACACTCGGCCCCTGGTGGTTAACTACTACTTTAGTCCTACTTCACTTTTCAAACCGCAAGACTCCGTACATATCTTATTAGTGACCTGAAAAACAAGGCCACTGTACTGAGGTACAAGGTCAGTGACAGGTTTGGTCTGTGAATCACACTCAGCTCAGCAGTTTGGTGAGGACCTGTGAGAGCACAGCTGACCTGAGAGTGGGTTCCAAGTGCCAGGTGTTGCACAGGAACTCTCTCCAGTCCACTGTGGTGTAGTTGATGCCTTCATCCTTGTCCTTGTCCTTGTCTGTGGCGCTGTCGTCGTGCACTGCCGTGGGGCTCTTTTGGCCCGGTCGAGTGGCAAACATCCGTGGGGCAAAGAGGGCTGAGAACACACACACAGAAAGAGGAAAAGGAGCAATGAATGTTCCACTTCAACACGGGGGGTGTTGTCTCTTATCTTTCTGCACCAACAACATGCAGAAGTAGAGCACAATAAGCACCTCATTAATATCCCTGAAAACAACGTGTGTCCCTTGATAGTATGGATCTAAACGCTATTCACATTCAAATACCTGTCTGCCCTAATTCAGTTAATCTGGATTAAAAAATAAAAATGAAGCATTTGTCTCTTTTGTCTTTCCAGTCAGACGCACAGTCAACAGAACAAAGTGGTGGCAGTATTTTAATTGTCATGAAGAAGGCGTGGTTGTTGGCATAAAGAGCGACAAAATCAAAGGCATTAAAATGCTGCCGGCGTTGAGCTCCTTGACCTCCTCACTGTGTGTGGAAATAACACTCACTGCATTCACAGACAGACATCTGTGAGCTGTGAGTGCACTTTTTCAAAGGAACAAAAAGGAAGTCACTTTCAGTTAAGTTCGCTCACACACACACACACACACTGAATGTGTTATTTCCCAGTTTGTTATTTATAGAGTTGAATCCTTACGGGCACACGCTGTTATATTAGAAACATCAAGTGAAGAAAATCACCACCACCACCACCTCAAAAAAACAAAAGAATACTCTAATTCAATTTAAGTTCATCAACTGTTCCATCCATGCTTTGCAAGAAACACAGCATTTCACATACGGCCTCGACAGACAGACACAGACACACTAACCCTAACCCGCACGCACGCACGCACCCTCATATGGAGGATAAAGCAGTAGAAAATGGATGGATCTTATAACCTTTAATAAACTGCATAAGTAATTTGAGAGAGAAAATGACAGCAGATATCTGTGGAGTCATTTAAGTTTTGACCAATCACAAATGTCCCTTCAGTAGAAAGACTGACAACAACTGCTTACACTGCAAAGAAACCTAAAAAAAGATCAGAGTTTAAAAGAGAGACAAACATTAAATGCAATTAAAAGAGAGATTAAGAGATTTAGAGACATTGCCTCAGGTTAGTTGCTGAATAAGTGTCTTTCTGTGCCAAGTGGCAACTGCTCATCGTGACCCATAAGAATCTGAACTGGACTTGGAATCTGTTTGGAGTCTCCGCCTTTTAGCCGGCGCCACGAGATGTTTTACAACCAGCTGTCAATCAAACTGATGCTGTACTTTACTGTCTGTTTTCTTGTGAATGACCTAAAATAATGACCTCCTCAGGAAAACATTATAAATGAAGTGAGAAGTAGGATCATTTGTGGCTATTCAATACATAGAAGACTACGTCCATTTCTCATATAGGATTTATAGCATGTGCTCAGAACTCACTGCTACAATCCCAAACATAACCAGCAGATTAAACTGCACAATCACCTATTTCTCTGCTGATCCTGACACGCTGTGTGATGTATTGTTGGGACATTTGGCTTCCTTCCCTCGTGAATGACATAGTTCCCCTTGCACACAGCTCATGTATTCATCCCCACATCGTGTGGCCAGTAGGAAAAGACTCAACTTAGGAAAAGACTCAACTTTCTCAGTCAGAGTATAAAAAAGTGATCAAACCTTTCTCTTTCTCCTTCAGGTAGGCTGACACCAGGTCATGGAGGAACATGATGAGCTCAGCGTCCATAGTGACACAGATGTGGTCGGTGAATTCTGTCACAACGCTGCACTCCACCTTGGGTTTGCTGTTGGAATCTGGATGGAATAAAAATGACAAACTGACAAAGGATTCTGACCAGAGACGAGTCACTGCTTCTCTTAATCACTAGTTTGTGCTCTTTTCACCTTTGGGTGACATGAATACGTGAACACAAATATGCAAGTTTGATATTAAAAAAAAAAGGTGGCACCGTGATTTACAGCATCACGCCAAATGATTATGATTTATCCTATCAGTTTAGTAAGTAAGGAAAGTGAAAACACTTTTGAACACTGATTCATACGCCTGCATTGTTTTTTTAAGCAGAAAGTATTTCCCATTTAAACAGAGTTGAAGTCCAGACTGAACTCAGATTAAACTGTCAAATCATATTTTGTTGCTTTGTGTGAGTAGATAAAAATTTAGCTTTTTTAAAATCATACATATATATATACATATATATATATATATATATATATATATATATATATGTATATATTGTTTTCAAATTGAGCGCAGGAATTGAATCAAAACAAATGGCTTTGTGGCAGATGCTGAATTACGCTCGGGAAACGTTTAGTGACAATATAACTCAAGTGAGACGTCGGCTCATTTTCTCATAGACCTTTTGTATCCAGTGGAGTCGCCCCCTGATGGTCAATCAGAAAAATACAGGTTTGAGGCGTTTTCACATTGGCTTCATTTTCCAGACCCAGAGAGCAGGTTTATTAATATACACGCAGTAGTTTATGCTAAGGAAAATTTAGCATATTCCCTCAACACTAAAGACTTTTTGAAGACTTAAAAACATATCACATAAAGCTGATGTGAAACCATTTGCATCATTATTTGCTGACTGACGTGATAAAAACTATGTAATACATGAAAAGAATGGTCAACGCTACAGATGGTTTGTAGTTTTAATGTACCTGTAAGAGAAGGTTCATCTGGATCTTGGACATGGGTGGACTTAAAGTCCAGTTGCATTCTGGGAAGAGCAAATATAGTCTCTGTCTCGTGGTTGTAGCTGGAGGAACTGCGGAAGCTGCTCAGCAGGCTGGAGCTTTTGGCAGCTACTCCGCTCTCTTGGTTGTTGGCTTCCACGTTCCTGAGCAAGTTCAGCTCTGAAGCGAGAGATAAAAGAAATCAAAACTCTTGAAGGTTTAAGGTCATGTTCACACTTTCTCTGCTTCGTTAAACACTATCTGCTCCTATTTTACATTTGAGATAACAAGCGGCAGCCGCGAGGCAGACACTCTGGAACAAATGCTGTGCTGTGTCTTTTAGTCAGAGCGGTCTGAAGATGAGAAAAGTTTGAAACATTTATATTCAGCTGCAAGTGTAATAGGTACGTCGAGCTAACACTAATGCAATCTAATGCAGACTGAAGATGAACCCTACCTTCTTTTGGATTATAATCAGTTTATATATATATGTCATCATCATCTACCGCTTTATCCTCTGCTAGAGGGTCGGGGGGGGTGCTGTGCCAATCTCAGCTACATCGGGCGATAGGCGGGGTACACCCTGGACAGATCGCCAGTCCATCGCAGGGCCACACACAGATAGAGACAAACAACCATTCACTCTCACACTCACTCCTATGGTCAATTTAGAGTGTCCAATTTACCTATCCCACATTGCATGTTTTTGGACTGTGGGAGGAAGCCGGAGAACCCGGAGAGAACCCACGCTTATATATATATATGTATATAATATATATAATATATAAGTGCATACATATATATTATATATATATACATATGTATATAATATATATATACATATGTATGTACAGAAACAATATCAATCTTATTATACTACTATAATATATAATATAGGTATCCTTAGGTATTAACAGGGAGCAAACAAAAAAGATAATGCAGTCAGTAAGGCTTCACTAACACAGGAGAAACATGCACTGCTGCCGACATGTGACGTTGAGGCTGCTCATGTCTGCTGTAATCAAAGTAAACAAGAAAGAAAGAAAGATCTATAAAACCAATAGAAAGTTGCAGTAGCATTGTTGAACTGAGCTTTTTATTTCTCCCTTAATGCGAGCACAAACATTTGTTACACAATTAAAACCATTCTGTTTTTAAAAATGCTGGCGACACATCAACACTGATGTGGCATTAACAGCTTTGTCGTTGAAAAGGGGGAAAATGAATCAGCACTGAACAAAAAGTGCTATTGTTCCATAATCCTCTACTGTGGCATGAATTCATATTCTAACCTGTGAGTTTGGGAAATACGCTGTTAGGTTTATTTTAGGTCAAAAATAAACATCACGTACCTTCGTTCCTCATGGCAGTAACATAGTTGAACCATTCTTTTACAGTAGCCACACCCGGCGGAGGGTTTTCATGTCGTCTGCGGGTTATTTTGGTGATGGTGGCCATCGGGCTCTCGAGTGCACCACATGGTTTTGTGACCATAGTGTTATGACCAAGATGGAAATCCAGTCTCTGAACAATGTAGGTAGAAACTTCCTCAGAGCCTGAAATCAAAAACAGATGCAGTTATTCAAACACATTACATCTTGATTTGAGTCACAATTAAATACTGAAGAACAAATGGCACATAAACAACTGTACTATCACGATGAAATGAACATCGCCTCCTCACCATCCTCCCAGATCTTCTGAGCCTCGGTCCAGAAGGCAATGTTCGGCTCCTCCAGGTGGAACAGAGCCCATGATTTGGAGCGGAAGTTGGGGCCGTGGAAACAGGCCAGGGTCATGTGATTGCCGTGGAGGCTCATTGAACCGCCCAACTGCACAGCGTCCTCAGGCAGAGGCATCTGGAAGAGGGAGATGTGGCAGCCGGCGATTACCTTCAGCACTCCGGGCCAGTGACGGTGATGGGCCGCATCCATGTCTGTGTGACAGTGACAAATACTGAGGTGATTCACAATGAGACGACAAATCTATTCCGACTGTTGTCCTTACATCGCCTCCCTTCTTTTTAAAATATACGCTGCTTTGTTTTTAACCATCTCATGAGCTTGTTTGATTACATTCAGTTGTTACCTTGTCAACTGTGTGGAAAAAGTGGTTTAAAAATGAAGCTCATTAGAATTACAAATCATTTTGCTTCCTACAACCTGCTGGTTATGGGGAAAGTAGTGCTGTGCATATCTTATTATGCCGCAGTCTGCATTAAATGTGTCACCTAACAATATGGATTCAGAACAAGTCATGCTTACACAGCTCGGCAGCTCCTTTCTCAGTGTTGATGACAGGGGTTTTAGGGGGCAGGTAGGGCCCGGGGCCCCAGGTGGAAAGGGCTCGCTTGCTGGTGTCGAACTGCTGAGTGAAAAACTCTTGCAGCTTCATGCCGATCTTGATGAGGTCTGGTGTGGTGGAGCGTGAAATGATCACCTGGAAAATGTCCCACTGCAAGTCTCCATGGACAAAGATCTCACTGGAAGGAGTGGGGGAGAAAAGATGAGTAGGGGGAGGCAGGGAAACATATGATGCATTATTAAAGTCAGTAGAAATAGAAGAAATCATCATAAACTACATCTCATCAAGAGCAATTCCACTACTCTGGCGTAAAAACGTGCACTCCAGTGTAGATATTTGACATTTCCATCCTTAATAAACTGTAATATAACTGAGCAAACACACAGTTTAAATAAATAGAACTAAATGTCAGCTGCTTTTTATGAACATCCACAAATACAGAAGAACACTCTGCACCATTTCTATCACGAGGCAAGTGGGTAAACGGATTTGTGTCTAACTTGAGAGTGAGATTTGTCTGTGCTCGACCTTAATAAGGCACATTTTGCTCCTTAATTAAAACCAAACGTGTTGTATATGAAGAAACACCCTCACATACCTCTTCTCTGAGAGGCTGGTGTCGACAGCGCACAGGTTGACCTTCCACTCGTCCTGCAGCTGCAGGTCGGCGTTACTGAACACTCCCATCAGGATACTGGAGCCCATGTAGTCCACCCGCGCCTCCGTCGAGCCCATGGTGATCTGGATCTTATGGCTGGGTTGCTGGTTTGGGTGTTCTGAGATGTGGGCTACAAAACAGACAGCATGTTATTCTGTTGTCTGTTTGGAGGATAAAGTAAAAAGGTTTTATTTAAAATGTTTATCAAGGACAGCAAAAAAAGACGTTTACTGGCTCGACACTATAATTACACCCTACCCCACAACTATGTTTTTGAAAATACCGTGTAATGCTCACCAGAGGTTGCAGCATTATATCATTATGAGTCATTTTTTCACACTTGTGTCTTTCATGAGTCAATTTAAAATGAAGCAATTACTTGATAATTAAGTGATTTTGCTTCCTTTCTATTTAATAAAGCTACTTGAAACGATGTCTTTTGTCTTAACCACGGGCAAATGTTCAATATTTAAAGTTTGTGCATCACAAACAACTAAAGTGTGAAAAACAGGAGCGGTCTAGACGGGATAATAACAAAACTAAATGGAACATGATATGTAGATCATTTCACTCTGAATATTTTTCTTTTGCTATATTATTTATGTAAATGGTATGGTAACTGGAGTGGAAAGCTTCAAATGAGTTGTGTATTCAAGTTTAAAGACATAATTCTCTAATTCACCTCCTTCTATATATTCCCATCTATATGTTGCTTTTCTATACAAGTGAAGCTGTCTATCTATATGCATTCTTTTCTTTAGTCTCCTACTCTTGTACTGTGATTTAGTTTAGTCCACATTTTGTTGTGATGTTGCAAAAGTTTGGTTTTCTCTAAGTGATTGGCTATTCTTTATGTGGGGCTCAGAGGGGCCCATGATATAGCTGTTGTGGCCCCTAAACAGTGGCTCCACACATTAGACAGTGTGTCTCATGTCTTAAAATTTCTTCTTAAAACTCATCTCTTTTCATCAGCCTTTGACACTGTTTAAGTTGTTGACATTATTTTATTTTGTATTTATTTTATTCTTTATTGTGGTTTACTGCATGGCTGTTACTTTTACACGTGTTTTGTGTCTTTCAATTTATTTGATTAGTTTTTAGATGTAGTTAATTGCCTTGTGCAAGCTTTTATTTATTCTGTACAGCAGTTTGGTTAACTGTGGTTGTATTAAAGTGCCTTACAAATAAAGTTGGATTGCAAATGAATGAAAACTTTGAAATATATTATAAATATCTATGTGGTATAGAAGCTCATTGAAACACTAAAATAGTGTTCATAAACATACATGTGGATACGCATCCATAATGTATCACTGTGCTGCTCCAGGTGTTGTATAACAGCTCTGCACTGAACTCTGGCTCAGCTCCACAGCCACAGTTTACACTCTGCTAGAAGGAGTGCTGCTAATGAGCTGCAGAAAAACACCAGATGTCTGAAAAGTGGATGCTTTGTTTACTCACAGACCATCTCCAGGGTGTTCACGTCTATATTGCCACCCACCACCCCGCCCTTGGAGTCGAGCTTGGAGCGGCCGAGGCCGACGGACATGCTGATTTCCCGGTCTCGGTTGCTGCCAACAGAGAGTCGGCCCTGACTCTTGAGCCCGCTGGTCGTCCAGCTGCGGGAGTAAACACACCTGTGAGCACTCACACACTCAAGCGCTGTGCGTTCTATGAAACATAAACACCAAACGGGTATTAACTGTGACTCACAAGTCAACAAGTGATTCCGTACACACACTACGGCTGAACAAGAAATCCTTTTGAAGTCAAAATCACAATTTGAAACAACGCAAACATCTTGGTAACATGTTTTTGTCACATTACGACGTTTGGTAACAAGAGTGAGAAAGCCCTGCCCATTACATCTAAAATACACTAATAACACTTTACATTATATATGTAACAATATGATTATAATGTTGCAATATGGAAGTTATATTATGTAATAACATGCCATTTCTATTGCAATTACTAAGCCATATTGATAACAAATATAATAATATACATATATACATCTTGAATCTCAATTATTTTGTTCAGGATAATTTAAGGCAAATGTTCATACTGTGGTCATTTAAAACATCTTTAGACCATATGCTCATTTATAACTATGCAGTTAACCTTGTATTGTCAGTTTAAATGTCTAAACCAGGACCCAACTCATGCATAACTGTCCTCATGTTAGAGGGATAAATAATGTCAGTAGAGCTGAAGAAGCAGGAGGAGAGCACACATCATTTCCTTTTTTCTTTTTTTTTAACTTTATGATGACGCAGATTCATAAAACAGCAGTTATGATGGTGCTGAGTGTGGCAGTGATTCAGCAGGGTTTAATACTCTCCTGCCTCCTCTGAAGCGATGGAAACTCTAACTGCATATTTTGGCAACCAGTGAAATATGACAGTGTATGAAAAAATGAATGGGGGATTAAGGCACACGAGCGCTGCTGAAATATCAACCGGTGAATGAATGTGATGCAGTAGATGAAAGCCAAACATTTCAAGTGTAACTAAACACCTATACCACTTTGTTCAGGTGGAAACAAGTGAATATGGATCCAGTAACGTTGTTGACTGATCATACATGTTGTCATCGACTGCCTTTACTACCGCAACTGCACATTCTAATTCTGCCATGAACTATTTTAGTTCCAGCTTGCATCACTGGCTGACTTTGTTAGAAAGCTGCAACTCAGTGTCAGATTTCACTACCAGACCACGCCCCCTCACTGCTCTGCACTCTCCCTCCTCCTCCTCCTCCTCCTCCTCCAGGTCTCAGCCCACTTCTTTTGCATTTTTTAAAAACAGGCATTGGACAGAATTAGCTGCAGAAGAGGAGTTTAAGATGCACTTTCAGCAAAGAGACATCCTAAAGACATACGGGATACAGTACGTACATTGTTGTAGATAAGTACTTAGTTAATTAGTGACCTTGGAGGCTTAAATATTAACCTTCACTTGCCCCATGCACACCATGTGTCAAGCACACCAAAGCAGTAAAAAATAAAATAAATAAATAAATACATTTTTTATTGTTATTATTATAATTCACAGCTTTCCAGAATGACATGAATGGACTCGTTTGCCAGAATTCCTACTTCCACCTTTAAGTTGAGGCTAATTTGAAGAAACCAGAGGAGCTAATTATACAAGCCTCGAGGGTGGAAATGATCAGAAGCTTCCAAAGACATGACATCTTCATTTGGGCTTTTCAAATTGTTGAAAGGCATAATAATCTTAGTGTATGTAAACTTCTGACTTTGAACAAACACAGTACACAGAAGATCCGGAATACTTTTTCACACAAAATGCACTAGATGAATTATACTTATCTCTTCTCTTGATATTAACTGTAATAAATGCAAGTACTTATTTAAATAATACAAATATGTTGTAAATTGTCTCTGGACTGCAGTAATGGAATCTTCCTAACTTGTAGAGAAACAGTTTATTATTATTTGTGTGAAGCTGAGAGAAATAGTTGAATAGTTTCTCTTGAATATCAATAATATTAATATAATTTAAATTAAATACAAATAAACAAATAGTTTGTTGGGAATATTACTCATGAGTCACTTACCAAAAGATAAATGAAGAAGCCACTCTACTGCTGTATTTAGTCTCTGAGCTCAGTTTAACGACTCGTCTTCTCTGAATCACAGCGATAAAACACAATTCACACGGGCTCATACTCACGTGTTGTTTCCCATCACGTTGCTCATGTTCATTTGGACAGTGAGTTGTTTCAAGTTGATGGCAAATACCACCAATGTCTCCCACGGCGCCCCCTGTTGGCCTGCTGCTTTACCGTTTTTACTGAAGGACGGAGTGGATGTTTTTGTCACAGAATCTAAAGGGAACGTGAATACAGATTAGAGACTTGGAGGCTGAGAGCATTCAAACATTTCCATTTTCACTGACTTCACGTCTGAATTGTGCTTCTGCATTAAAACTCACTCTGACTTTACAGCACATCATATTCTGCATTTTCAAGTGTTTCGAGTGTTGGTAATCACCTCTCCTGGGAGCGGAGGAATCAGACACGCTTCGTGTGCGACCAGGAGCGGGGGACTTGAGGTGGCCCAGGCCGCCTGGGGACATGTTGATTCCACTGGAATGATCTGAAAAGACGTTGGGGGACTGGGGGATATGCTGCGTCCCAGTGCTGCCGTCCCACGTCCTCCAGTAAGCTTTGCGGCTGGACTCCGGGGACAGATGCTGGGTGACGTTCTCGGCGGAGTCGGGTGTGGCGGGGCCAGAGGCTGAAGAAAGGTAAAGGTTGAGAGTAGGTGTCAGTAAAGGACAGCTGTGGAAATGTCAACAGGGAGCAGTGGGAGGAAATGTCAGCATGATTGGACATTAAAATTTAACATGAGCTAAACCAGCAGAGAATAGTCGACATGAATTGACTTGCATATTTCTGCTAACACCAACTTTTATTCTTTTCTCATTCTCAGCTATCTGACTTCTCTCAGTTCAGCTCTACTTTCATACAAAAGTCAACAATGAACAGACAGAAAGCAGAGACTAACAATGAAGGAAAAGGGAATGCTGTCAAAAGCATAGAAAGGCGACGTGTTCATTGTGCTGGATGTCACATAAAAGCTAAGATGAAGCAAAAGATGGCTTTTTCTGTTAAAAGGTTTTTGCTGCTTTTCTTGGCACACCTTCAGAGAGTATTGTCTATAAGACAGAGGAGTATAAACTATGTAAAACATTTTCATTTTACTTTAACCTCCCAATTTAATCATTTCTTTGTTTGGTCCATAAAATGTCAGAATCAAGAAAAAATATCACTTAAACCAAATACTTGAAAAATAAATGGCAATTAATGTAGTAATCCTTTAATAGACTGACCGTATTAAAGGAGCTAGTATTAACATAAAGATCTCATCCAACACAGAGTAGTCAAAGCATCACCTGGCAGGTTGATTGTCTGGTCTCCAAGGAAAAGGCGTCTGGCAATACTTCGCCGGTACCAGGCTCTGGGGAAGGCCAGGATCTCACTCAGTCGTCTCATGTCGTACTTGAAGGAAGCCGAGCCAATATCACACACAGCTAGGAGGAGAAAATGACATTTGTTCACATATAAGACAATCCTGTAAGAAGACACAGGCTCCAAACAAAGAGAAGAGCATCAGATAATGACTTTTAAACCTTGAGATTGAAATGGTTCATTTTTGTTATCAAATATCTTCTCTGTGCTTACACAATGACACTAACATTAGCTCCGTCAGTCACTGCATTACACAAGTGTTACTATCTTACAAGCGAGCAGCTGATATCATGTTTTATGTACATTAAGATGAATTCATAATCAGCAGACACAAACACAGTTTTTACAGTGAGTTTATCAAGTGTACATTTTTTAACAAACAGATCCCATTCAAAACGGTCAGAATGAGGCCATGTTAACCTGAGGATTTAAGTCTCTCCATACCTGAGATGTTGATAAGGGTGGTGTCTATTTTGCCGCCTTTGGCAGGAATGAAGTTTTCTATGAACGTGGGGCCTCCGGATCGCCTCATCCTGGATAAGCTGACCTTCACAAACTCCAGGTTGATACTCAGAGAGTCTTTTCTGCCGGTTACAGAGGACGGCTCCTCATCAACTGTACCTTTGGGAAAAGGAGGAATAATTATGATGACTTTAAAATGATATTCATACACTGTAATGGAGCGAGGTAGTATTGTACATCATTAGCCTGAGGGGAAACTGGGTCATCATTTATCAGTCCTATTATTGAACTGATTAAAGTGCTTCAAACTGTAGAACATCACTTTCAAACGTAAACACATGTTTGTTACATTCAAACCATTTTCAAATGAATTCACACAATGCTGATCAAGCCAATCAGCTGCAAACTGCTCTCCATATTTCTCAGTAGAGCAGTGTTTAAGTGATTTGTTTTATATCAAGAGAGACGGAGGCAACAGCATAATTACACTGGGGAAGTGACATGACTGCAGGTTGGATTATGACTCACACACACACACACACACACACAGGTCTTGTTGAGTGGGGGCAACATACAAATAATGTTATAATCATTCCTGTTACAAACAGAGGCAGAATAATAACATCACATTAAAGTCAGCTTTAAGTGTTTCATTAGCACATGAGAACATTAGAGGAGGTTTTCCCTCATGTCATACCTAAGGGCCCGGGGCCTGGGGGCAACCCTGTGACTGCAGACTTCTGCTTTCCGGCACCATAGGGGTGAAAGACGAAGAGGGAGAAGTCAGACATGCAGGCAGTAAAGCTGAGGCCCGAGGAGTTAGTTGGGGGACCGGTGAGGTCGGACTGGCTGCTGCTGTGGCGGCTCCTGCCCAGAGGGCTCCCCAGCAATGGAGACGCTGGAAGGAAGCGAGAGGAGAGAAAGGAGGTGGTAAGAATGAGCATTCACACAAAGGTGAGAATTAAGAGTAAGACCTGCATCAAAGTTTATAGTTCTGACATCACATTTTCATAATAGAGGAGAAAGAGCACATATGTAAATGTACTCTCTGCTGCACTTTGTTTGCTCATTCATATTAATGGCTTTGTGTAATAATAATTATATGTAGACAGCTCTCTTTTGGCTTTAGAACAAACTGTACATTTATTGTTCATTTGACTCAGTTAAATAAATAAAAAAGACCAGAGAAGCAGCAAAGTAATGAATGCAGCAGAAAGAAGAAGTGACATTAAATCAAACTTGGGCCAGACATGGCTTAAAGTGACTGCTAATAGATATGCTCACAGTGTGAGACAGGCTGAAAGAGTTTGACTTTAAAAAAGTTTCATTCTTCACAGATCCCTGCAAACATTACAGCACCATTATTCTGACAAAAAAAGTCATTTTCAAACCTTTGCTGGGTGGAATTTTGGGGACATGCTGCCCCGGTGGGGTGGAGGAAGGCGGCTGTGAACCTTCATTGGGGTGGGCTAATGGTGGAGTCTCCAGTTCACCACGGTTAGAGGAGAAGACGAGGTCTAAAGAAGGCAGTTTAAGCATACATTCCACCCTGGACATGGGCAGGCAGCTGAAACGGATCTGAGACGGCTGGAAACATAAATCAAAGAGAATCAGAAATGCTGGGGGAAAAATAGCAGCTTCCATTCAAGTTGTATTTCACAGTTACAGCTGGAACGGAGGCTCTAGTAGTATCTCACAAAAATAGACGGCAACATGTTTACTTGGTTTCTCTTCTTGTGACAATTAACAGATCCACTACAGTGGCTTTAGCTTTCCAGAAAGGATGTAAACATATGTCAATTAGTGCTGAAAATTATTGATTTATTGATGATTAATGGCTGCAGCCCTACACACGCTCATGACTCTTTCCACTCTTACACTATAACATTCACTCTGCTTTTTCCTCCTGCTTCTGCTCCTGCTTCTTCTTTAGATAATAGGCTCCATAACCAAAGTATCAAGTACACTTCCAATAGAGCAGTTAAGTTGTTGATACCTGGACTCTGACATAGACAACCACGTCCACAGGGAAGGAGGAGTAGGCTGATGTAGATGAGGAAACCAGGGAGGTGGTGGATTCCTCCAGCTGCTCCACTGCATCAAACTGACCCATGTCCTCTTCCTGGGAGGCTACAGCTGATTGGGGAACACAAGTACAGGGGTAAAGACTACGTATGAGCTTAATAATTATTATTAGTTTGTTAGTTTTAGTATTAATTAGTTATATTCGTATTATTATTATTATTATTAGATATCGAAACAAGGCAAATGTGAAATGCAATATGATCCAAAAACCTTACATTTCAGGTAAAATGTGGGCTGTTTATTTTATATTTCTTTATATTGATTTCATTATCAATTCCTGGATTATACTTAATAATCCAAATTCCGTCACACATTACAGTAAAAGTCTTTGATTCCCCATTATTTTCTTGCAGAACAATTTTCTGTGCTTGATTAAATGTATTCTTCACTCATTAAACAAACACCAGCTTCGCAAAAGCACACGACAGACACACTCACAAACGTGTTCAGCACCATCTCCCTCTCCTTATCTCAGAAATAAGCTCCAGACAGCCAGTCACAAGTACTGTTAGATCTGAGTCAAACAGCATGCTGCCTGCTTATTGGCTGAGTGACGCCGATGAGATCTGACAACACATTTGTGGATATTTAGTTCTTTAACAAACCCACCTGCATAGCTCCTCTCCACAGGAGTGATAGGAATGGTCTCCAGTGCTTTTTCCAGGAAGTCCAGCAGACAGGGGCTGATGACCATTTCCTCAGGCAGAGTCTGTAGTGCCACCCAGGCATACAGCTTGGCTGTCTTTACCCCTCCGCTGCCCTTACCTTTGGCTGCAGAGACACATCACAGAGTCAAAGTCACATAGTCTGGGCTGAATGGCTGCAACACTTGTGGAAGTTCACTTCAGGAAATTAAATGGATGAATACATGAATAGTAGTTTCTGTCAGTTTTAGTCAGTGTTCTCCCCCCTCTATGGTGCACATCAATATGCATGAACCTATTTGATCAAAGGTGCCCTCTGGATTCATGCCTTTAAGGATGAAATCACATGCATTTGATTCGGTGGGAGCATGTGTGGATGAAAATCATCAGAGCTTCATGGCTCTGTAAGTTTGGGTGATTGCGGAAAGGTGCTAGAGCATGCAATTAAAAATGAGGGAATGCTCAGTACCTGATGGAATAGGTGGGGGTGGGGGAGGTAGGAGCGAGTTAGTCTTGCTTTGGACAGCATTGGGAGGATTGGGAGGGCCACTATCTTTCATACCATACAGCTTCGACTCTTTGGAGAGCGTGCGGGGGAGCGACGATCCACGCGAGGCATTGGGAGACTCTGTCTTCAGGGTCTTGGAGTTATAGTGCAACTAGAATGAGGAAAACAATCCAAACACAAACAAATAAACAAACAGTACAAACAGACAAAACAATGTAGACAGTTTGGAAGCTGAGGCAGAGGCTGACCTTAACATCTACTCCTGGAATGTAGAAGACTGTGGTTTCCATGTCATTAGATTTGGTCTGCAGAGAGAAGGGACACTTCTTCCCAGCTAAGAGATGAGTGGTGGAGGTGTAGGTGGGCTGCAGCTTCTTCTTCTTGGGGGGAGATTCCTGATCGAGACTCTTGAGGCTGCGCTCACAGCTCCTGCAAAGCCCACCGGGAGAAGAAGAGTCTTTTTTTATATGAGGTCAGGTGTGTTACTGAATGCCTTATTCTGTTTGTTTACCTATAGAAAATCAACTGAAGACAAGTCATCATTGCTGTTTCAGGGATAAAACTATCTGGTAAATTTTTCCAGTGAATTTCATGATATGACGTTTAAATTTATAGTTAAAATCTACAGTCTGCAATTAGATTTTAAAACCTTTAGATGAAATGCTGTGGTTTGGAGCAAGAATCACATGAATGACACTGTACCTCCTTAAAGAAATGTCCTCATGCTCAGGTTGCTGAGTAGTGGGGTGAAGGACACACTTCCCACTGTCGATCTCCACACGGATGTCCAACTCAAAGTCGATGTTTCTTTCAGTGCCGGGGCCACTGAAGCTGCGGCTGGCAGGTGTGCTTGGCCAGCGCTCACTGAACAGCTGACTCACAGCAGAGAAGCCTGAGGGCTTTTTGTGAGACATTTGGCTGCAAACAAACAGTTAGAAGAATATTTTGGTGGTTTTCTGTAAACCCAAAGACTTTATTTACAGTTGAAAGCACAAGTCATAAAAACATAACAGAAGGCAAAAGTCTCATAGTGCTTTCTTCCATCAAACACAGGAATCACAGGAATGCTTGAGTGGACAGAAACAAACAACGAGATGACTCACAAAGGCCTTCTGTAGCTCAGTGGTCTCTCGCGTTCAAAGTCATCCTCCTTCTCTGAGTCTTCAGAGGAAGACGAGGACAAGTCATCGCGCCTCATGTCATCGGGCTGGAAGGGAAGTGCGGGTGAGAAGACAGCAGGGGTGCAAGGAGCACTGAAATCTGAGTGTTGGCCCTCAACAACGGATGGAGAATGAGGATGAAATTGATGATGAGGATGAGATGGGTCGTCAGTGTAGGCTGACAACAGGTCCGCCTGTGTCTCCTCAGGAAACTTCAGAGAAGTGCAGAATGTCAGACTCACACAAAGAGACAGTTTATGAAGCTTATCCTGTTCAAGAGAAATCAGCCAACTCATTTTGCTGATGTGGCTGATGACTCGTGAATAGGAAAGCAATCAAAGGCTCATAACTCGGAAGAAGGAAGTGTTCTGTTAATTGGACTATGTTGGTAACAAATGACTCTTTTCTTCATTTGTTGCCATGTAGTACAGTTACAAAACACAACCATTATGAACCAGTATGACAAACAAGAAGATGGCAGAGACACGGCAAAACCCACAGATGTAAAGGGAAAACACTTTCAAGAGGATAACCATGAAGAAATGCCCAAGAGAGTCAGCAAGGAGACAGCTCATCTCTCCTCAGAGACAGTAGGAGATAAGGCTTGGTTGTCAGAAGTAAGAACAGATACCCAAGAAAGTCACTGACAGAGTCCAGCTGCAGTAGCTGGAAACTGATAAACGTGTGAAGGGTGAAAATGTGTGACACAGGCAAACAGCATCTGAGACTAGAACTGACTCGTGACCAGTCTGAGATTCAGCTTCACAGGATGAGGATTTATTGGGTTATTCTGTGTGTTCTTACATTTAGAAAACAACAGATATATTCTCAATCTAATCACAAGTTTGTTACGAAGTCAGTGACCAAAGGAAGTGAGTGGATGTTTAAGGTGAAAATGATCACAGAGAGAAGCAAACTCAGTCATGCAGCCATTACCAGGCAGAGACTCAGTCTGGGATTGTAAATGTTGAAGAATGACTGAAAAAAGTCAAAAGGTTTTGATTGTTTATACCAGGCAATTGGAAAAGGGTTATTTTACTATGATACAGTAGCTAATGGTATGGTTTCATTTAATCACTTTTAAAATTGAACATATTTTCCACATATGTTTGAGTTTTAGGCGTGTCTTAAATACATTATTATGATTATTCATAGGAACAATATTTGTTTATGTCTGATTTCTGTGGCCCTGTGTTAATTGTACTAGTTTGGGGAAGAATGTATCAGTATGTAAAGAAGTGATGTTGTATTTGATCATTGAACGTCCACATACAACAGGACTGCTGCTGCACAGTAGACTGTAGTGACTTGTGAGGCTTGTGGTCTCTGTGCAGTGTACTTATATACATATATATACACATGTATATGAATATGTAATCAAGTTCAGTTTTGTATATGTAAGTAATAGGGTGTACACTTTATTACCTTCAGACATTAGCTGTTTCTCCTGATTAGTCTTTTTCCTACATGTCTCTTTGCTACAAGCAAAAGGAAAGATAAACAAACTGATTGCTGGCTTTAGATTCAAATTGAACACGTCTGAGAATGGTTCTAATCAATGAGAATACGTCCCAAATTATGTTGCAACATCTTTATCTACAATATGTGCAACAAATGTGTTTTAAGTTTTCAGATCTTCAAAGAGGAGATAAGATATGTAGGTGTGGTGAAAGGAACTGGTTTATGAAAATGATTGTATTTCAAAGTGACATAATACATTTAAAGCTGAATCAATGGATTTACAATCGCAGCAATAATAGTCATAGTATGAGCCTCATGTTTTCAGTAAGACTGCAGGTTTAGAGGTGGTCCATGCTGAGCTGTTAGAAATCATTCCATGTATTAAAGTTAGAGAAAAGCCGATTTGGATTTCTTGCAGTTTCAAAACAGGATGAGTATTTTCCGCTCCGCAGTTCATTAAGCAGCCTTACAAATATCAACAACAAGCATATTTCTGAAAGTATGCTTGTGTTTATGTTATCCAAATATTCCAGGGATAAGCCGCTAGCTCAAACGTCTTTTTTAATCAGAAACATAGAAATAAAGAGTGTGAAACTTTATTTGTAATTTAATACCGCAGTTGAAAATAAGTGTAGGTGAGCTTTGTGCACTGGGAACAAATCCTGATGTAACTAGGGACACAGAGTTCAGGATAACAGTATGTTATTATGCTAATTAGCACACAGTCTATATAGCGGAGGCTGGTCCTTCATCATCCTGTTTGATTTGCATAACAAAATCCTATCAGCGCAGCCAAGGTAATCACAGAGGAGAAAAGGGAAACAGACGTATTATTTGTTGGTGTTGGTTAGGTGTTTTAATTTGTAGAATTAGAGGTTTTTTTTAACCGTATACCTTGAATATCTCTCCTGGACTGAGAGGTGCATGTGCAGAGTCCAGGGCTTGATTATTTAGCTTCAATTGAATAGAAGGATTTGTTAAAAATTAGCTCATCCAAAAAAAAGGATAGACAAAAATCCTCAAAGCACAACGTCGGCCTCTCCCTTTGAGCTGCTTCTTAAGTCGACTGTAAAACTGATGATCAAATGATAACATACATGTGGAAGACACAATACAATGATGCAGCATGGCCTTCAATTACAGCGACAAACTGAGATGATGCGAGATGAGATGATAATACTCAAACTATCAACGTATAATTGCAGCAAATGAATCACAATATCAGAAAGCCTGTAATTAAATCTGTAAATAATGACATGTGCACATGTTAGACATGTAAGCTTACCGTGTCCTGGATGTTGAAGGTGACCCGGGGTCCAGGAGAAGAAGCAACCACACGGACATCTGGTAAATCATCCACATCCCCCAATCTGGAACTACAGAGACATGGAAATGACATGCACACATATTTCATTTTAAGGAAGTCACGCAGAATATACAGTAAACTGTGGCCACTGTGGCCAAAAGAGGTTTCATACAGTACATACACAGATTTATCTCTACCTCTTTATACTCACATATATTAAATACACACACTTTTGCCAACGCTCAACAGATGAGATATAAAGTATGCCACATTTTATAAAAACTGCAGCGCTAGGAGAAACACTGAGCTGGATCCTCTCCATATGCAGCAAGAGTTTTCAGCTCTTGCTGCATATGGACATCAAATCATCATTCTTCCACAGTCTTAAAATATCCTTTTTGTGCCGGCAATACCACATTTGATCTTGTTATTTGTAATATTTATTTCCACTTGTTTATTGTTTGTTTTATTTTACAGTTATTGTATGAATATCTGCATAATTCTATGCATAATTCCTCTCTTATTCTAATTCATTACTTGACAGAGGGTTAATGGGAAATGTGTTGCAGTGGTCTGACACAGAGGTCACTCGCTCATGGTTGTTTACAGTAAATGCTCGATCAAGTTCCCTTGATGGTGTGTTTGATTACATTTGTTACCTTTGTCTGTCCATCCTTTTAAGAGGTGGCCTGCCGGTGGGTGCCGAGATGCTTTTAGAGCGGTTATAGCTTGGTTTGTAGCCAAGACCCCACTTATCCTTTAGAGAGGCCGCCTAGAGATGAACACACACACACACACACACACACACACACACACACACACAACAGGCCCCATTAAAAAAATATCTACACACAGGTGCCACATTTTGTCATTATTTGTGAATATGACAGTGCTCAAACTACTGTGGCAAATATTGTCCTTCATTAACTGGAGATGGAAAACGGAGCATTTACCCTCATGCTGGAGCGACGCAGTTTCTTTCTCACATCTCTTCTGATGTCGTTGACGGCGACTGACTCCAGCTGCTGATAGCGCTGGATCTCCTGGTTGATGGTGCCTTCACTGGCCCCCAACTTCCTGCAGTCATGAAAAGAACATTGGCTCAATACACAGTACTTTACAGCTGTTCAGACCTGCTGTTAACATTTGTCCTGAGAGATCCAAACACATGCAGATAACAGTCTGTTTTTAATTCATGCTTAGATATCAGGACACATGTGGACGCAATACTGAATCCAGTTTTTACTCATTAGCACTCGGGCAATCATTTGCATCATAATCAACACTGAATTTTACAAAAATCTTTTCTTTTATGTTACAGCAGTGTAATTAGAGCTTTGATTCTCTCAAGGTTCTCCTGTCTGAACTAAACGGGCAATTCACATGCAATCTGATCACAGAGGACAGATGTGAATACCAGGTCTGAACAGGAACAGCCAACATGGTGAGTGTGAGTGTACAAAATAAATCTTACTTGAGGTCATCGATGACCTTGGCCTGCTCGTTCAGCTCTCTGATGTCCACCACCCTCTTGGTGAATTTCCTCCCTCTGGCATCAATCACCTGGTTCCCCATCAAGACTTGCCTTCTGGGGTCAATGGTCTCCTGTTGTGTCAGAGCAATGATACAGACCAAAACACATTTATCGAATGGGGAATCGAGACAAACCTGCCAATCAAACCCCTGAACCATTTCATTTTGAAGATTTTCACCAGGAAGCTGCTATAAGTGAAACATCATTCCCAAACCTGTGATTTAAGATTAGTGTTATTGTTATGATTTTGTATTTGGAGTTCAATCACACACCACAGCAGATAAAAACATGAAACGCCACCATCACCACCACCACCACCATTTTACTCGAAATGAAAGAGGAAAAAAAAAACAAATTAAAAAACATATTACCACAGGAATCGTGTAAAACGAATTGTTTTGTTTTCACCCATGACTGAAGCTTAATAAGGAGAGCAGTGAAAACAAAAGCTAAGCAACACCATTACCTATTATATTACCATGTTTTATACTTTTATATAAATACAGTATTTATATATCTGTTTTATAAAGCGTTGCTTAGCATTTCAGAATCCACAGCCTTGATGTGTTAATGGCAGGTGATTAAATGCGACCTGCATTGATTTTGTGAGCCCAGAGGAAAGTTTCACGCTGCGTGTGGCTACATACACAGGCCCAGGAGACCGGTCTTTGGGCTCTGGCACTGCCCGCTCGGAGGCCAGGCGAGGGGCAGTTTGAGCAGTCGGGTGGGACAGACACACTCTGAGGCCTGGGGCTGAGGCCCAGGATGTGGTTTACCAGGCGCTTCTTTAAGGTCAGCCGAGGGCTGAACTGGCACTCTGGACTCTGTAAACAATGGCAGTGACACATGGATGGAAACGACTTTACCCTGCGAAGCTTTAAGGTAAGCCAGGTTGGGTTCTCTTCAGATGTGTTGAAATGTTTGCTTTCTTGCTGGGGATTAGTTGACAAAAACAACACCATTGCAATGTCTATTCAGTAAATATTTAGTGTAGTTCAAGAATACAAATGTGAAAACTCTTTATCTGGTTCTGTCCAGAGGTTACAAATCTGCCTACAAGGACCTCTGCAGCTCATTATTCAACATTTTATCTGAGAAAAAGAACTAATACAACGCAGTCAGACATCATCTCCTGTGCCAAGATATTTTCTCATCGTATTCCAGTGCTCTGAGTGCAACAGTGCAGCAAAATAAATCATCTGTGATTAACTGACCATGTGGATGGTGGGTGACATGGTGTCGGCCTCGTCTTCGTCTGAAAGGTCCTCCATGTTGACAGAGTTGAGGTCGGCGATATCGTCTACGTCCTCCTCGCCCGTCAGTGACGTCAGCGTGTTGCCAAGAGCGTTGAGGCGTTTGCCGATGTTGGGATCCATGTGGACGTCAATGCCACACATTTTCCAAAGCACATTGAGAGTCCAGGTGCCGGCACTACTGCTCTCTGTTTTGAGGAAGAGGAAAGAGAGAACAGCAGAGGAGGTGGATGAAGGTGATTGTGCTTATTGTGCCACTTGAGGGGATGATCCATATTTCATGTAGTGTGGCTTAGTTGAAAGAAACTTGCCTGCGGAGGCTTGCCCTGTAGTCCTGGAGCACACTTCATATGTACCATCAGGGACTACACCTGTGTACACACCACAAACACAAACACAAACACAAACACAAACACAAACACAAACCAGACACTCAAGATTTCTGAAAAGCTGCATCAATGGAAAACACATGAGTGCAGTTTCTACCGACTGAAGCCAGGTTATCAATCACACTATAACAAGCCCGTCTAGAAGAAGAGGAGAAAGATTTCCCTGTCTGATCCATTCAAACCACTGTCAAAGTAGTTCACACAATGCAGATCAAGCCCATCAGTATAGCAGTGTTTTGTTCTCATGTCTCATGTGAAGACTTCTTGTACCCACCCCTGCACAAACACCCCCTCAGTTAGGTGTGATCATGTGTCTTAACAGAGCTTGTTTACAGTATTAAGAGGCAAAATAATCACATAAAAATGTGTATGTAAATGTAAATCACCACCAGTTATGCACTGCAGCTCTAACCATCTATGTGACACATTTCAAATGTAATATAATTCACCACTCACATGCATTCATGACCAAATCCCCTCGGATTTCAGGCTTCCAGTCGTCCCAGGTCGTCTCGAAGCCCTCAGCGAAGCGGATGCAGAAGTTCTTGAAGTGACCTTTGCTCACCAGCGACTCAGAGGAGCAGGCTGTGATCAGCGTGCTCTCAATGGTGAGGACCAGAGCTGAGCCGGTGTCAAAGTCTATGCTGTGATTGGCCTGGTGAAGGAGCAGTGAGAGGGATTACACAGGCCTGAGGCGCATACAAAAACAAAGAACCCACTTCCATGTGTTTAGAAAAGGCAGTTATCAAGAGGAGTTGGTAACATTTCAATCTGCGTTACTGTATCACCACCTTATCAAACAAATACATTTTTGGGTTAATCATCGTCGTCATTACATGCTTTCTGCAAAACATGCAACCGACTACTAATCAGACTGGACTGTAAATGAATGAACAGGTGAAATGTTACCAACCTTTTAAGTTTGTTAGATTGTGTTTTTGTGCAGCACTCAAAGTGATTTGTTCATATCACCTGAATGTCTTAATAAATACAAGGGACTGGTCCTAAAACAGCAGTCTGATCATGATGTCAGGACAGGAAGTGACTTCACAGCAGTCACAGTCAGACCACACTTTTACTGGAATTTCCAGATCATTCTCAAATCCCCTGTCTTTGTTTTCTTCATCTATACATAAGGGACAACTCGCATGCAGTGTCCAAAAATGCATGGAAACCACATTGATGAAGCCACAGGCGCTGGGTTAAGGTTGCCCTTCTCTCACGTCTGCAAAATTAAGCCGGGATCAGATTACACGATATTTTTGTCTTTTATGACGGTAACCATGTCAGATTATCAATCACAGTGCCACAGATTCTTGCCGTGTCTATGACCCCGACCAATCATCATTCGCTACACTGTGCAAGTTTATCGAGGAGGCGGGACAAGGAGTTGTCAATCATGGCTACCAAAGTTACACGTCCGGGACCGACACTGGAAATGTATCAGTCACGACCAGATTGCTTGAAAATTGGCCTGACGTTGTGTAATCTGATCCTGGCATTAATGACAACATTAAACAAAGAACAAAAATGATCAAAACAAAGACAATGGATTACAAGTGCCGCTTTTCTCTCAGCCCCACCCAGAGTGGACAAAGACCAGTTTGTCTTAGTTTTTTGGCCGGATGAATCAAAAGATGCATTGCATGATATTTTCATCTTGTTGTGACACAGATGCTCCCAGAAAAGCAGGCACGTTGCAAGTGTGAGTTTGATCCACGGCTCAATCAATCAAAAATAATATATCTGTGAGCGCAAGAGACGCTGCATGTGAACACCCCCCCAACATTTTACAGATTTGTACGACAGTCCTTGAAACATTAGCCTGCAAAAATAATCAACACTCTGTACACCAATGAACAAAACACCATTTTAGTATCTACACATCCCAAACACCTCAGATAACAGCTCAAGCTTTATGTTGTTAAGCCAGCTTGTGGAGGAAAACTGATTAATACAAAGAAGCATGACCTGCTATTTTCGACAGAAGAGCATTTGTATTGCAGTGTATTCACTGCATGGATCACAAGTAAGTCATTGCACCACAACAAGCCAATCACAACAAATGAAAGAAACTGCAGGTTACTTTTCTTGCATTTTTATGGCGGCCTACTGATGTGCTGGCCCCAGCTTCAGAGTTGGTGCCCTCCGTAGCTGGTGCTTGTCCTCTCTATGGAAATAAGTGTGACATAACAGCTGGTATATTTCGTCTCTATGGACAAACTGCAAGTATAACAATTCATTAATATTCAGTGTTTCCCCCAAGTCATTTTTTATTAGCGTGTAGGTTTTTGTGTTTTTTTTACATTACTGCTCTGGAATCTGTGCCAAAACATGGCAGAGGCTACAGCAGTGGAGAGTGAGTGGAGGAATTAATCATGAAACAAAGAAGCTGTTTGTTTTCTTTGCATCAAAAGGTTAAATTGTTGCAAACAGAGGGAGCAACAAAGTGTTGTGTAGCAGAGTAGTGTGTTTGGAGGCCAGCCTTTGGTAGGGAAAACACTGATATTACAGCTCATAACAGAAGACTTGTCTTTTCTTTTTTTTGGGACAAAGAACAGGAAGACAGTTTTGCTTCTCAAGGCCACTGATGAAAGCAAAATGAACATCAAAGTACCAGTGGAGATGAAAAGAGCATTATTTAAGACTCTGACTTTTGGCTTCATATGGAATGAGATTAGAACCAAGAAGTGAACAAAAAAAAAAGATTTATGAGACTTAAAAAGATCTTGCTTTAAAGGGATGACAACCACGACCTTTACATGTTTAAAGAATTAGGGATGTGCTGAAATGATACTTTTTATCATATCAGTTCAAGACTGACCAAAATCACTGGATCAGATATCCCATATGATCCGTAAACCACAAATATGACATAAATGCTTGACTAGGTACAGGCAACATGCTGCAAAGATAGAGGTTAGCCATCACTGTCATGTGAGGACTGTTACACAGTTGGAGCATCATGTTTTAGAAATAGCAGGCTTTAAATAGGTGGTCAATGCATATATGTCTTATTTATGGATTACTCGTTTAAAAAAGGTAAAAGACTGTGTCGGACTGATGACGGTATCAATAGAAATGTAAGGTTTTGATATTGGTTTCACTACTGAACACTGAACAATGGTAAAACACCAGTCAAAGGTCAGTGTAGCTGTGTACCTGTGATGTGCTGGTGATTGGCAGGCAGATGCCCAGGTCGTCGACAGTCAGTTGCAGGAAAAGTGTGCTGAAGGCCTGAGCTGAGGTCTGCTGGATGCCCGGTAGTTTGTCCACCACCTCTTTAGTGGCCACGTGGATGTCCTTGTTGAGGGCCAAGCGCTGCTCGTTCCAGTTATCATACGCTGCCTTGTAATTTAGCCAAAAGAGAACAGCTGCAGGAACACACACAGAAAGAGTTGAAACAAACATTACTAACATGCATTATCCTTGAACAACCAAATATTTGACAGATTACGGTCGGTGCCAAAACATCAGTTGTTCCACAGCCACACAAGCTTGGCACTGTTTCAGATGCAGCCTGCAAATGTCATTGCATATTCTTGTGCAATGAAAATAAAGGCATTATATTCAATGAAATGATATTCTAATTCATTTAGTTAATGTTTTAGAATATGATCCAGTAAGTGAGCACCAACGGTATTGTAGTCTTCAGAATACAGTCTTCACTATAAACATGCAGTATACCTTATGTACGTAAGCTCCATCCTAACTTTTGATATTGGGTATCATGTCAACAGAAATAAACTGAACCTCTGTCAAAAGCCACCGGTTGGGCAAAAACAATTGGTCTGTTGAGCGTGATGAGGACAGCCTCTTTGTCTGAGGAGCCACTGATCTCCTCCTGCAGAGCATTCCGGAGACCAATCCGAGTTCGGAAGTATGCCACCTGGTGGAAGTCTGAGCCAGCTTCTTCGTACACCTGTGAAGTGAAATGAGCACAGTCAGCAATCTGTGACAACCAAGTGAAAGATAAGGAAATTTAGAATGTGTGTGTGTGTGTGTGTGTGTGTGTGTGTGTGTGTGCATCTGCCTGAATTAGCCCTCATTCGAGCAGTGTGAGGCTAAACTGTACCTGGTGTTTGACGATCTGTCCGAGGGCCAGGTGGAGGTCAACTTGACATTTGCCAAACAGTTTGAGGTAACTGCTGCTGCCGGGCTGAGCCTTGCACTGGATCCTGTTGGAGAGCTCCAGTTCTATCAGGCCCGTCTCAAAGCGCACAGCTCGCATAGAGGGAGTCGTTGCCGTCATCTGGATTCCCTGTGAATAAGAATTCAGAAACTAAATGAATGTCTGACATTTAGAAAACAAGTTACAGACACAAAGCACTTCAACGTGCCACTGTAAATACAGTAAAAAGTGGTGTTAAAGACATTGCTCTTTAAAATCGCATTGAAAAAAACTAATGAGAATAAGTAATTAAAGATTGGGGAGAGCTCAGGTATTCAGGAAGATTTATTTTTAATATGATGTTAGCCAGGATTGCACAGTGTCAGAATGTCCCAGTGAGTCTTGAGCAGCATCTTATGGTCAACTGTGTAAATGCAGCACTGGGATTCAGTCTTACCAACCCTGACCAGTTTGAAACATCATTTCTGAAATACACGTGCAGTGGTCAAAGTTCAGACTGACAAACATCAAGAAAATAGTGTTTGTAAAAGAATTTTAAGTTTGATTTGGGCCTGCAGTGATTTATTAGTGAGGTGTCCTGTAGACACTAGACTTTTTAACAACTGCAATCTTCTGAACTCTAGGAAAAAAGACAGACTGGATGAAGCGAAACGCTTTGACTACCTTAAGTACATTTGATTAATTGGAATTAAAAATAACTTTACAGCAGCCTGACAGTGTCAGAGCAGCAGTTGCTGGACTATGGTCTTGAACAATTAGTGTCCACACTGCATAGTCTAGAGGGTGGAAATGTGCCAAGTCAACTACAGCAGTCTCATGTGGAGGCACATGTGACACATTCCTTGTCTCATTATAATTTTATTTGTGAAAAACGATGGTGTGAGGGATTACAGCTGAAGAGAGAGTGATGATGAGGCGTCTGTTATTCTGTTGTGTGAATTGTTGTTATTTGTATTAACAATGACAGACAATTTCCTGGTTCTTTTTAGTTCCAGGGTACAGTCGTGAAGTCTATTTATAGACATAATGATGAAATTAGAGTGTGTTTTTTCACCACATCTCTACTCCCCTTTTTCTTTTAGCTCTTTTTGGGGCAACAGTACTTCCTGCTGATACATTTTATTTTTTGGCCACATCTGTGATCTTCATGAGCATCAATAATGTTCTTAACTTCAGAACCAAAACCAAGTTTGGTGTCTGAAACTGAGGGCAGACTTGGTGTGGGTGTAAAAACCTGGCTGCATAATAAATTCTCTACTGGTTTTATTGCTCAAAACAACACAAGGTCTGGACCAAAAATCCTCCCCCTGGTTGCAACCCCCTGCTATGACTGATGTGCCGTTTTGTAGTTTCTTTACTGAAAGGGATAAGAAGGAAATACCTTGAACATGAGGCTGAGTGAATAGAGCAGGATTTTTGGCTTGTCTGCATCAGTTGAGGTGTCATGCTCGTTCCAAAGTGGAATGGGTTGTTCTCCTCCTGCGGAAATAGAAAGTAAACAAGTAAACCTCACAAGAAAGTAATCAGTGACACGATGTAGCTGGATTACGCAGTTATCTGATGAGGTGTCTCATTACAGTACATTCAACAACTTCCCCCTGATGTGAATGTGATGTGATGTGAATGCTACATACTCAGCTGAAGGCCAAACTGTTTATTCTTTGGCCTAAAATGGCATATAACTCTCCCAGCTTTCTCTCTGTTGGGCAATTACATCAACCAGGTTAAGTGAGTTAAACAAAACATGAACACAAATGGATTTGTACCACTGCTTTGAGTATTGTTCTGTGTGGAAAAGACATTTCTCTCAGACTTAAGCAGCAGCTGTAGGCTACACAATACTGTGGGGAACAGTCAGACGTTTAAGATTAGATTAACTTTATTGATCCGTGAGGAAACCTGGGACCTTACAATACCAAGAAAACGATATAGTTCTGTAGAGACTGCGTACACTGTATATGTGTAGGTTTTGTGAAGCGTGTGAAAAATCTGTGTAAAAAGTGTATGCTGGAGGCATGTTCTTTTTCAGGAAGGCAAAGCAAAGCAAGCAAACCACTTTCTTTTACTCACTGAGTCGAAATGTACATTGATTGTCTCAGAAATTCAATGATGTGGCTAGAACACACAAACCTGATGGGTGTAGAGAGAATGAATGAACTTATATTAATTATTATTGTAATATCACTTGACCTACCTGACACCTTCTGAATAACTTCATTGACCTCCTTCATGAAAACCTTCTGCAGAAAGACCAGGTGGTTGAGCAGGTCTGTGGTCAGGTTGTGCTCAAATGAACCAATCTACAAATCAAAGAGGACACGTCAGTGTGTGATTATCTGGAATGCATGTGTAAAATAAACTGTATATCTTATCAGCATCATCTGACCTCAGCCACACAGCGCAGGTAGTTGCCTTGCAGGTAGTTTGCTTGCTTGGCAGGGAAGTCGTCCTGTCCCCAGCCCTGGTCCGAGTGGCTCTCGTGCTCCTCCATGATATACTCTCCTGACATGGTGACTGGAGGCAGGGTGAGGCTGGCTGATGGTGGCATGGCAGACATGTCCACTGGAGACACTTTGGACTGGAAGCAAAGCTTGTGGTTTGGCAACTCAAAGGTGAAACTGGTTTGTGCTCCTACAGGAAAGAATAGTACAAGAAAAAACAGCGTAAAATATCAACTTTTGATTTTTCTTCCAGCCTGTAGACTTCACATTAGCAGGAACGGAAGGGCAAAGGGAAAGACAACCAGAGAACAGAGTACCTCCAAGCTGTTCTTTATGGAAATCAATGCCACATGTATTCTCACAAACACACCTGTCATGCCATGACTCTTCATTCGACCCATTTTGTATTCAGCCTTCAGTGAGGGCAGAAGAGCAGCCCCAATGGTGATGCCATCCATCATGGCACTGAACTTCAGGACAATGGGCTTCTTCTCCAGGCCTTCGGGAAGCTGCGGGAACTCGTTGGCCTCTACGGGGGTCTGATTGATGCTGGACGCTTTGTCGGAGGGCTGTGGGGTGGGGGTGTCCTCTCTGTTGGGAGGCTGACTGTGTGGGGAGGAAATAACATCACTCAAGTCTGCAACGGTTCATTAACTACTCAGGCGGTGATGCCGTGTATGAAGGTAGAGCACAAGCAACACATTTTTAGCTAATAGTTCAGCGGGATGTATCATCTCTCAGAATTTTCATCAAACTGTTGTCAATCGATTACCTGAAAAACTTTATAATGCTGCTGTGATTAAGTGTGTGTTATGCAGAGCTTGGCAGATATTGGCTTCTATTACAGTGAATATCAAATTATAAGAAGTTGTTCAATATCCTAAGCACATCTAAACCTCCATAAATATATTAACATAAATCAGGATATCACCATGGAAACACACCACAGGCAGACTATGAAGCCAATAGTCAGTATGTTTCCATGCACAGAAAAGTTGAGCTATGGTTGCAGCTCGACTGCATCTGACTTTGAGAAATTTCTTCATTCGTATCGAGGAAATAAGTGTGAGGAGTTCCATGTTATGAATCAGCTGCTGTATTTAAGAATGAAGACTTTGCATAGATTAAGAATAAAGATTGAAAAATGGGGAAGACATACATGTTGGAGGGTTGGCGAATGAGGTCAGAGATCTGTTTGGAGAGCTGGTGGGAGCTGCGGACCATCATGCCATGTAAAGTAGCCGGGTGTTGGGGGATGTTGATAATGATGGCTCCCACTTTGAAGACAGCGGCATTATTGGTCTTCAGTCCACGTTGGGCACTGTACAACGCCTGGGACTTGGCGATGTTGCATTTGACCACAGTTCTGAAACACAGCATGAAGTGCAATGAGCAATAGCACTACAAAAATAAACATTTTATTTTCTTGACACAGACATGTGGATGAACGTGCATCTCAGGTGGAAAGATTGAGAGGACATCAAACAGCGAAGCTTCATGCAAATTCAGAAAAGCATCCAGTTTTCTGGGTAGAATGAGTGATGGAGGTAATGACGTGACACAGTGACAGTGAAATGTCTGGTCTCTAAGCTCCTGGCTTCATGGTGTGACAGGGTGAATGGCACAACTGTAATGTAAAGCAATTCGAGTGATCATCAAGACTAGAACAGTGTTATGTATAAATCAAGACCATGAACCAGTTTCCATGTAAAAATGGAGACATGGTAAAATAACTTTTCTTTTTTTTATTGATTGAATATATGAGGAAAGTAAATGAAGGGCTGTTTTCCCTCAAGTCTATGTAATCAGTGAAAGTGGTTTAATTCACACACTTGACAAGGAAAAGCCTGATGGAAAATGTCACTGACAATACATGTGGTGGAGAGATGACCAATACAAATGAGTTTCAGGTTTTGATTGACTCATGTACGTGGGATGTAATAACATACAGAAACTCTTGTTTAGCTGTGCTGGTGGGAGATGTTGGGAAATCCTCCAGCCTACGCAAGTAGTTGGAAAAGTTAAAGAAAGAAGAGCAGAAAAGGGTGTGAAACAGTTCTGATACAACATCACGTGTGAATATAAACACACAAACGCACAAACACTAAGGAGGAACCTGAATTCAACATGTGGTCAGCGCTTTTGCTACCTATCATTTTATTTTAGATGCTCAAGCTCCACTTATGACAACGGACTTCTTTTAAAGGATGTGTTGTACTGTATCTGAAGTTATAATGTAAACGGCGTCTAGATAAGTATGTCAAACACAGGAGCATTAGAGAGTAGGCAGAGCAGGAAGAAGCCTGTGGCCCCAAACTAAAAACACCATCCTCCTCATTTGAATTAACTGGAAGTATTATTCTTACACATAGCAGAAAGTTTGTCAATTTCACCATCTACTAAGTGCCAGGTTGTTTGATACTCATATTTACGCAGACAGGAACAGTTTGGGGCTTACTTTAAAGAAATAAGATTAGGTTTCTGAAGCAGCAGCACAAGTGAATCAAAAGCAGTGTGGAGATTCATCAACCTGTCTGAATATAAGACTACTAAGCTTGTAACTTGATTAGGGTGCTTATGTTTTGAGGAAATTGCTTGCAGTAAAAACACAAATTGCTGTTAGAAAAAGAAATCGCTCAACACCTGAGCGTGTTAAAAATACAGCACACACTTCTCACTTCTCACAACTTTTCAAAGAGAGATAGTGAGCTCTGCTTCTGTGGGTTTTTTCCTTCGTTTTCTCTTTTTTTCTGTATGACTGAGAATCCTCTAGAAACTAAGTGCCTAACTATTTAGTCATATTTGATACGTAACCAGTTTGAATCAAAATCTTTCTTTTAAAAAAGGGAAAACTGAAATACACTGTTCCTTTACATATGAAAGGCATATTTTCTTTATTATTATTGTTGATTGGCTGAACCAAAGCAGAATTTATACGTACTGGATATCGGGCGTTATTCCCTCCAGGAGGACAATGTTCACCCCTCCAATATGAGCTGACGCACATGTCTCAGTCATTTTCTGGTGCAGGATATCTGTGGGAACAATAAAAAGAACAGAAAATCAGCTGTCAGTCAAGGATGAGTGAAAGTAAGTAAGAAAAACAAACAGCACTAACCCATTAGCACCCACACTGATTTCTCCTCACCTTTCATCTTCTCCTTGAGAGTGAAACTTCCATGGATCTTCTTGAGCTCGGCCTCCATGGTCAGGCCGCCGATGTCAGCCTCCAGATGAGTGCGGTTCACCATGCCGATGCCAAACACTATGAGCGTGACGTGCTGTGGCTCGGAGTTCACCAGGCTGCGTCGCCTTCCGCCTGAACTCAGGGGTTTGTTGGGCGTGGTGGGTTCCTGCTGCTCATTCTCAAAGATCACTTTGCACAGAGGCTCCGAGGGCCGAAGTCCACCTTCTGTGCCAATTAGAAATGTAGTGAATTATAAGTGATGTGATTAGACACTGATATGCACATGACTCATTACACACTAATAGTAGTCTTACTGATTTATTAGACACACTTCAGTCAAGGCTGGACAATAACTTTGTACAAGAACATGAAACATTAGGACAAAGATAACTGACAAATCAGAAAATACTATTGCATTATAATTTAAAAACTAAGAATAAATAATGTTTTAACTGTGTGTAGAATAACGTTTATTTTTAGCATTTACAAAATGTGCAGCATTTAGAGCTGCGTGAAGAAAGATCATCAAAGTATAAATTATGTCACGTGAAGAAACAAACTGTTATTACAAAAAGATGTGTACTTTAGGTGAAGAGCGAAGGAGAAAGTAAAGAATAAAATACAAATGAGGAGAATGGAGGATATAGGGAGCAGCTTTGAAAAAGCTTACAGGGCAACTCACAGGAAATTTCCATAGAGGGAAGAAAACAACACTAAATCTGCAACCAGTAATTGGTGAAAAAGGTCTGATAGAAGTGGAAGTTTTGAATAAATAAATAAATAAATAAAAAGAAAGAAGTGAGTGACTGAGTGCAGCTGACTCTCACCTGAAAGGCAGTTTTCCGGGGAGCTTTTCTCCAGGATGCCAGTGGGATCGGAGATGAGAGAGTAGAAATTAAGGAGCTTGTACATGTTCTGCCAACATTCTGCTGACGGCTCACTCTGCTCCGACACTGTGATGGAGTCAGAGTCATCCATCTGGATCGCCATGTGGTCCGCCACGTCTCGAGAGCCTTTCCTCGACACCTGAACATGTGATACAATAAAATGTGTTGGGAAACAAAAAAACAAGCTTTGCTAACTTCTTACTCATCCCTCTACTGTTTATGACTGCTGTGCTTCAGTATATAGGAATGGAACTCGGCTATGTCAGCACACAGGGGGTTCGTCAAACATACCTTGTTACAAAACAAGCAAAACACACAGTATGGGAATAGATATAGAATACAATACATGGTTGAAATAAATCAAATTGATGTCCCTCACTGCTCAGACTAAGTAACTTTCCTCATAAAAACAAACCTTAAGCCTTAACCTTAAGTGGCCTGAATAAAAGACTGAAAGAGCAGCACTGTGTTTCAGGGAGCGCTGCCTGTTCTGAGAGGCAGAACCTTTTGTAATCTACAGGCTCCCTCTAGAGTTTATTTGTGAAAAATGAAGGAATCATGTTGTGATTTTACACTTCAGCCTCATTTAAAGTTTAAGACGAGTACTAAATCCACTGAGGAATATTTGGAGTCCTTTTTAAACACTATTAGAACCAGATGGTTAGATGCAGTTGCAGGCAATAAAAGGCTAACCTGTAGATCGATGCAGTCTTCCTCCCTTCTAAATTAAAGTGAGGGATTGAATACTGGATGTTAACTTAAACCAAAGGTCTGAAGTCCTAATGTTCAGTTCTGCAGACTAATGAACACCCACAATCTTTTTGTCTTGAAAGAGTCATGGTAAAGACGTGACAAGCCACAGTCTAATTTGCTCTCTGAGAGATGCTGTTCGGGTTATGATTTCATTACAACTATACTCTGCTCTTGTCATTTTGCTTTCATCCTGCTGTCTCAGTTTTTATTTAATTATACCCATGCTTTATTTGATTTTAAATGCACTCTATAAATAAGCTGAAGTCCTTGTATTGGGCAGGTAGCAGCTGTTCCGAGCAGTAGAATAATAAGAGGAGGCAGTAAAGGCAACATCTGGATTTGGAAATGTCCTGCTGTGGTTAATGAGTCTGGTGAATTGCTTGACCTTTTCAAACGAGACAACTTAAGCATTCAGTCAGTACAAATGACTACATATAATGTTCTTTTTATTAATGTGTCTGTCTATTTACTGGCTGTTTTTCTTGTCTGGTTTTTATCTCTTGTGCTAATGACATTATGTCTTCAAACAGTACGTCTTACGAGAGCTCCATTAGTCGTCATTCTCTTACACGACAACAACCCATTCCCATCCTTCACTAAGGACACGAGGAACCTTCAGCTCTATTTAAACCAAGCATTACAGTTCGGTTCGGTTCGACAATTATTTGTGCTTGAACTGTCAGTGTAGCTAAGGGTACGAATATGACCAGCTTCACTCGCCTGGGTTTGTCTGAGACAAACTTCATTGTTACCTTGGAGGTGCGTCGCTCTGAGCGTCCGAGGGAGCCGCGTCCTCGGGGCTCCCTCCTCCCGAGCGTGTCCATGCCTGAAGGAGGTCCGTTTGATGGCAATCCCCCAGAAACTCCTGCTCCTGCTCCCACTGCACCTCTCTTGCTCTTCAGAGTCTGAGTAGCACTGCGGCCGCCGTTCAGGCTTCCCCTGGAGCTGCGGCTAAAATCTGACGACCTGAAGTGGCGGTACGGCCGAGCCTTGAAGGTGGGTGTCGGGGAAGCTGAGCCAGCAGTGTAGCGACTCAGCTTGATGTCAGTCTGCGTGGCCTTGATGTCATCGATCATGGTGCTGAACTGGTGGATGAGGCGAACCAGGGCCATGTCCACACGCTGGCTGATGGCCTGGCAGGCTGTGGTGAAATCACAGTGGAACGTGTTGTAATGGCGGCGGCTGAGGTCGTGGAAGGAGAGCGGCACTGCGGTGGGGCCCTGTGGAGCACTGGTCGACTTCTCCATCACCACCGCGTTCAAGCTGAAGGTCTCGATCAGCAGCGCTGGCTTGAACTCCAGTGGAGGGAGGTTCACCATGCCTTGTCTAGAGACAGAGAGAAATGATAACGTTATTTTATTTGTGGGACTTCCAGAGGTAAACTGTCAGGTGGTCAGTGTAAGGTTTTCAGATTATTTCACTAAAATTCTATTTAAAATGATATATATTTTTATTATTAAATACTTAACTAATGTCAAAAGTACATATAAAAGGTTTATTCTATGGCTACAAAAAACAAATTTTATTTAGAAGTGATATTAAATTTCTTGGACCTTGGATGAGACAAAAAAACATTAGAACTTCTGAGAATTTAATCACTGAAATGTTGTTTAAAAAAGTTAAAGTTCAGATTGATTTACCTCTTGGATCTTTTGTTTTTGCGCTCCTTGGCGGTGTCAGAGTCTACGATGTCTGCTCTTAGACACTCAAGGTTACCAGAAAAAGACAGGTGCTCTCCAAAATACATCCTGTAACTAAGTGGAGTGGTGTCTTGAGCCTGGATGCCTGTGTAGCTCAGCAAAGGTTTGAAAACAACCTGCAGGAGGGAGACGGGCATCAAAGCATGAAATGAAAACAGCTTGTTGCACTCTTTTAGTCACCAAAATACACACAACAACTCTGACTATGAAGTGGATAGGTTCCTTTTTTTACACATTTTCTCACTTCCATCCAGAGAAAAACCACACATTTGCACATGTGAACTGAGGACATTAAGGTAATCCTCTACCTAATAACTAAAGTTCAGCCATTCAACAAGAATAACAATGACTACACATGTATTGACGGTTACCTGAGCATCAGCCAGTTGAACAGCAGCCGGACACTGGTTGCCCTCCTCAATGTCAGCGATGTCATCCTGGCTCGTGCTGTGCTGGGAGTGGGTCCCGTCCAGGGTGTTCTGGTCACTGGACAGCACCGTGTTAAAGTCTGAAGCTGAGGGAATTGTGGGCAGGTTACACGTCCCACCTGAGGGCAGAGGTTTGGAACACATGTTTCTGTGAGGTCAGCTAGTTCCTCACCAAAGTATGTGATCAGTTCTAGTGTGAGCAGAAGGCCTTAAAATATACTGTAAGTAACAGTGAGTGCTGTAGGGTGGAACACTTTACTGCTCCAGCTCCTCATAACAAAAGTGTGAGAGAAAATTAAACCAGTGGGAACCGTGACATCACTGGGAGTGTTAAGAGAAACTTTATGGCCATTTTTGTGCAGTTTAAAAAAAAAAGTGAAACCGCCTCATCATCACTTTCACATAATTTGTTTGGGAGAACCTGCTCTGCTGTGCTGTCGAGGACTGACACCTGTTTAAGTAGATTATGACAAAGAGTATCCTCTAGGCCACAAGTTCTAGCACTTATATTTGTCCAGACAGTCAAAAAGTGCAACAATGGGAAACTAAGTGAGGCTGGGTGATATGGCTTATAGATCAGGATATAAAGCTGCACACAAGCAATATTTGAGTTGTTTGCACTTCTCAAAGGAGTGACAATACACTCTTATTTTAAAAATTCCAGTTGAAATATCATCATAACAATTATCGCACATTTCCCCGCAAAACCATGATGTAATTTTAACGCCTCCATGTCAACTATCAACTGTTTTTGTAGCAATCCTGCCTTCTGCAGCGTTAAAGGCAACACATGCCAGTGATTGAATGTTACATATCAGTATGTTCACTGTTACAATTCAGTCTTTGTTGCACTGACAAATTCATATCCTGACAAAAAGATCAAGGTAACTAACACAGACAAGAATCACCAGCACAGCACTGAACAACATTAACATCATTAACATCAACCCTGACCTCCTTCTGTGCTGGTTGTAGCCAGAGGTTGAAAAAGGCAGTAACTGTCGGGAGACTCCAGTGGGTCTAGTAAAACAAAATTATATTGACATTTGACTCAGTTCCTAAGCTGTTGGAGCTACTGCACAAGAAGTTATAAATATGCACTGTATTCTAGTCGCATTATTAAAACAAATAATAGACAAACATATTTGTGAGCTTGCGGTTCCATGTTACAAAGACTGTATATAAGAAATGGATGTAGCCTTCTGGTTTGACAAGTGTGGCCTAGGAAGTACGACGGAAGAAGATCAGCCTACTTCTCACTTTATTTATAATGTCTGTAAACATGTGACTAGGGAATTAAATACAATATTTCATGTCTTCTTTAATGGAACATGAAGTAATGTTAACTTAATTCCCATTTAGAGGAAAATAGATGATAAAGCAGTGTGTTTGACAGCTGGTATCATGCATTAAGTGATGTCTGAACTTCTGGTTTCAAACCTGACATGGTTAAAACAAACCCCCCTCTCACCTGTCTGCAGGCTGTTGTGCTGGGAGCGGTTGACCGGAGACTCCTGGTTTCCAGCTCCTGTCCTGTTGCCCACAGCATTGGACATCCAGTTATAGAAACTGACGGAGGAGGGCTCCGACAGCAGCGGGTGCTCTGTTAACATCTCTGTCCCTGAGGCCATGAAGAGAGAGATGGAGAGGACATTACATCATGGCACAAACTGTGAAATGACACATGATTATTTTCATATATCATGGAGACACATGTGGTTATTGCAACTGTTAGTGACAAATGTTATAGTAAGAACAGGATTAATCTCGCTTTTTTTTTTTTTACATCACTCACACATTCTTGAATATAGTTAACAGTAAATAGGTCTTTCTTTTTAGTTTTGTTTTCCTCTATTCAGCTCATACTCCAGTGTGTTGTGTAAATATAGTATTTTCAAGCTTAAATTGAATCGGGTGGATCAGCAGTAATTATTAAATGTTAGTAGAATGAAGTGCATGTGTTCAGTGGACATTTGCCTGAGAGTCTGGCAGAGTCAGTTTGTGATTACTCACCGATCGGCAGAGGTCAGCATTGCAACAAAAATGACAAATCAGCTGCTGCATGTTGTAACTAAAGCATCCAGAAGTCCTTAAAAGCAGTATCACATCTAATTATAAATAATTGCATAATATGCACTACTCATTGTTGATTTGTTTTTTTATGTTATATTTAATACTTTATTATATTATGTTTATGCCGTCTATTTTCTTTTATCTTATATTTGATCTAATTTTTGTCTATTATTGTTGTATTGATCTTTGTCTCATCTGTGTAGATAATAGTGGTATTCAGTCAAATGTAATGTGTTTAATTGTGTTACGTAATAATTGTATGAAAAGGGCAAACATCCACTGGGAAGAAGCAGAGATGATAGCTGCTGATAAAAGGACATGGAAACTTGACGCCTGATGCGCCAGATCAGACACAGGAGGAACTAAGGTCTAAGGTAAATGAATTGTATGTCTTTGTTTTCTCTTCTGCTTTGTGTGACAATGCAAATGGAGCAGCTATGGCAAAAAGATGCAAGAATATAACAATACAAGTATTGATCTCTCTCTCTCTCTGTATGTCTGAAACTAGTTCACACCTGGCTGTCAGACCCTGCCACACACTGCACAGTGTGCAGTGGTGCAGTGGACATCACTACCTGTGTGAGTGAGGGAGCTGCTCTTGGCTGCAGCAGCAGCAGCAGCAGCAGCAGCAGCAGCAGCAGCGGCGGACGGTTCGCTCCTCTGAGGCGTTCCCTCCAGCAGGTTGTGCAGACTGCGAAAGCTGCCCGTCAGGTTGCTCAGGAGACTCTCCTTCCTGGGGCTGTCCTTCACTGGCAGACCTGCACGGCTCACGTGGGCAGGTGAGTCAGCCGCTGTGTCACCGCTGGTGTAGCTTAGCGACTGGTATGGATGGGAGCCCTGGGTATGATGGGATTTAAGGATTACAGGGAGTAAGTATTTTCATGACTGATAGGATGACATTGTGTCTGGCATCATGATGGAAATAGTTCATAGTTGAGGTAATACTTTTTGACAAAAGGGCTAAAAAGCCTCAATATATCCTAAGATGGTATAAAAGCATCACATTTTAATTTGGCAGAGAAGAGTAAAATGTCATCTGCCCACTCAGCTCTAATCCCTCCTGGCTTTCCAGCAGTGAGATCATCTTCACACCACAGTCATTTCCTTAATGGATTATATATAAAACATTGGCTTGTGTTTTAAAGGCAGCAATTTAAGAGGATTTTCATTATGGATACATCTCCAGATTATGTTCTTGATTCATTGTCAGTGAAAATGCTTTTTACAGAATTAAACGGGCCTAACACACCTCAAGGACATTTTTCTTCTTAAATTTGTTCCTAAGAAAGTTCTTAAGTAAACTCTCCTTTGTATCATGACGTGTTCTTCAACAGACATGAACCAAAGAGGGAGTTTGTTTCAAAAGACCAAAACACTTAATAACAATACTAATTAAAAAAAACATATTTATTAATAAATTGAAATGATAAAACCTTGTGGAAATGTAAATCCCACTGTAAATAACTAGGGTACCTTAATCCTGAGTGCAGACTCGCTGTGTGTGTGGGACTTGGACAGTTTCCTCATGATCTCCACGCCGCTGACAGGACCAGAGTTGGCTTCTTTAGGTGGGGGACGACTGCTGCATGCTCCCTCCAGCAACATGGTGTGTTCACTCACTGTGGCTTCACAATAATGATATAAAATAAAACTCCGGGGACACACATTTGACTTCTACATTCATTCATTCTGTCTTTTCTCCCCAACGTGTTCCTTCCTGTCGTGTTATTTCTGTGCTAACGCTGAAGAAGTGGAGGTTAAGTGTTAAGTCATTACACCCCTCCACTTCAAGCTGCCGATTTAAAAATGTTCAGGAAGAAAAGAGTTTGTGAGGATTATGTGAAATAGATGGAGATGAGTCCGACTTTTTTCTGTATGGTTTAGAATGAAATGTCTTCAAAAGATAAAGGTTGTATAAGTTTTACGCACCCTACCTACCTACACAGGGCTGCAAATAACGATTATTTTCATAGAGATTAATCTATAGATTATTTTCTCAATGAATGGAGAACATTTAGTTCCTAAAATATCAGAAAATGTTGACCCTGTTTTAACCAAACCCAAAAATGATGATGTTCTTGATGTCTTGTTTTGTCCACAAACCAAAATTATTCCATTTTCATTTTATATTTGTTATATGGAGCAAAACCCAGAAAATATTCAAATTTTAGAAGCTGAAAAACTAAAAATGAAATCGATAAATCAAAAACATTAATTAATTCAGTAATCACTTAATCAAATAATTGTTGCAGCCCTAAACCTACAGTATATGTGGAAAGTTTGAAAAGATCAGGTTTTATTGGTTTGCGCCTCTAATAAATGATGTCATGTAAAGCAGACTGGGCAAAGCCTACAGTTTATGCATCATAAAATAAATAAAAACCCATCACATCTATTAAAACCTAATGAAGAAATCTGTGACTTCCCACCTGCGTCATATTCAAATTCAGCTCCGTCAGCGCTGGTGTCACTCTGCAGTGCAGCTCCGTTGTCCAGGCCCAGTACTGGGTCCCTCAGGCTCTGATGAGGGTCTTTGGGTTTGGGCAGATTATTGGGCCTAATCAGACCGATGGCCTTGAAGCCCTGAGTTACCACAATGAATTTCATCCACTGTCGGGCCAAAGCCACCAGGCCTTTCTTTAGAGTCACAAGGGCTGGGACTCCATCATTCTGTGGTACGCAGAGATAAAGAGAAGTGGATCATCGCCATGAAAGAATTCATTAAATGAGAGAAGAGCAGCCAAGAGCAATAACACTTAGAATAATCGCTATTTGTTATGTTTTTTTACACTTGTGTCCAAATGAAACCATATAACTTAAGTTTATGAGTCATTTAAGTTAACATGGCCAAGTGTAACAGCTTTGTAACACTGAAGCAATAAAGAAAGAAGCCTGGCACGAACCATGGTGGCCTCCTCGATGACAGAATAGTCAGCCTGTTGCAGATAGCGGTGCAGAATATTACAAAGCATACAGGAGGGATTCTCATGTAGGTAGCGAGCTCGTTTCGTCACACGGTTGTACTTGCTCCGGATCGGGATGTGGATGCTCTTCTTCTGTTGGAGGACATAAAAGACAAATGGTTAAACTGCATATTTCACAATGAAAGAGGGTTGTTTTTTTGTTTTTTTACACAGGTGCACTACTGACCTCCAGAGCCTCTGTCATGATGCAGCCCATAACAGCACAGACGCGCAGCGTGCCCTCCATGTCCAGCTTGCGTAGAGAAGATTTCAGCTGATCGATAGGAACCAACCAAGCTCCAATGGCAGGTGTGGCTGTGCTGAGCAGGTTCAACTGCCTGTAAACGTAAACACAGAGGCAGAAGAACATGTGCTCAATCATCTGTGGGCCGCAAACCAGGTTTCTGTTTTCCACACACACAGTAACATATGTAGCACATACACTGTAGACTGTTTTAAACACTTAAGGTCACTGTTGTACATATTGTACCTTTATCACCTTTAAAGGTAAATAGTTGCTTTACGCTACAGTTTTTACCATTCACCCATTCACTTACACATTCATAGGGCACATTTATGTGTGATGTTTCCTATCACACACATTTGAAACCCATACACACACATTAATTGTCTTGAACATAAGATGATATGGCCACCTTTGATGTAACTGTTCACTGGTAATGTATTCTGAAACATGTTTTTTCTGAGCTGTAAAATGCTTTATGTAATGGAAAGAAATCTATTCTTAAATGCATTGCAATTCTTTCTTGAATGATTATGAGTTGAAAAGGGTGGAGAAAAAAAAAATCAATATTCACGTTGATGCCATGGAATAGTCCCAGGGGTAAATACACATTAATTATAGTACTTGCAGAAGAACCAGCAGAGCAGTAAATAATGTTTACATTTATAAAAGATTTGATGTCAAAGTTAGGAGAAGGTGCAGCTCTCGAGGATGTACCTGCCAGTGCAGGTTGACAGGTCTGACAGCTGTTGCCAGCAGCGCACAACAAACATGGTTTTCCTTTAAACGTTCTCCAGCAGATAACGCTGCACTTATGTTAGTGAGCTTACTGTACTTTATGCACAGCTGGTACAAATGTCTTTACCTGGAGATGGCCTGCGACGGTGAACGCACGTTAGTGGGAGCAGCAAAACTGAACCAGATCTCTCTGATGGTCAACTTCATGCTGCTGGAGTCAGGTGGTGGGGGCATGAGGGGGAGGTCTTTCTTCAGGTCATCTGACTCCACCCCTTCATCCTGCAGAGCAGAGAGAACTGATATTAACAGGTGGCAGCAACTATCATGACTTATCTTTGAATTACATCAATCTAATTTGACCAAGTGTATCAATTCTGTGGGGGAACAACAACTAAAATCTGAATAAAGAAATGCTAAGTAATAGTGACATTTGTACACAATAAAATTTAACTATCTATCTTTTACATTTGCTTGCATGGTTTCAAGCTAAAACTTGACGTGACATCAACCTTTTGTTTCTAAATTTTATTCTATGTGCAAAACACCCATGTGCATTTTATAGGACATTTAGGAGCTTGTTAGCTTCTCCTGAATCCATTTTAACACAATGAGCTAATGAGTGCGAATATTGACCATAATCAATTCTAACATTATAGAAACTGAGACCTTCTAATATATTAGTCCTGTGGTGTGTGCTTGCATTTTACACTTTCTTCTACTTTTTGAATATTTTATTCTAATACATTTACAATATAATACATTTCATTATTGCATTCTATGGCATTTCATCTATTATGATTACCACACAGACACAAACTTCTTAATTTGAGGCAAAATTGCTAACCACCACAGCCCCATGTGGCCCAACATGGCAGAATGTGGATTCATGAAATACAGCAGTTTTTGGGGGTTTGTAAACATGAGGGAGAGAGGGAGAGAGGGCGGGAGGGATGATCTTACTTGGTCGTCTGAGTCCGAGTGTTCATTGAGATCAGAAGCAGGGCTCAGAGGATCATGGGTGAGGTTGTCATCAGAGACGTCGGTGCTGTAACCACTTCCTGTCTGCGAGCCTGTCGAACCATTGGACTTAGATATTCCCGTCTTCCCAACAGTGTCTGATTGGCCCATCACACCAAATGCATTGTAAAGAATGGCTCCTGACTGGCGTCCCCCTGTAACATAATAATGGAATCCATTCAAAACCCTCAGCACAAATTCTCCCATATCCTTCGTGATTCTTTACTAAATGATATTAGTAATTCCTCATTATCAAGCTTAGACAAAGAGGTCAAACATTCTCAAGCATATGCATAGACACCAACCAGGAAAAGAGACAAATTTAGCACTGTGCTGACAAAATGCAGGTTTTCTTACAGTGCTTTAAGTCTACAAAAGCAGAGAGGGAGCAAGAACCTTGAGCTATCAAGCTCCTCTCCTGTGAGGAATTATTTCACAGTCTTCATTTGAGAGTCGAGTGAAAAGTTTCCACTTTGATAAATCATGTAGTTTGGCCGAGCTTAGGTCCGTCTCAAACCAGCTCTGTCTCATCAAAACATCTCCCCCAGAGTCCTTGTGCTTTATCGCTGCAAATCCGGGATCATGGATGCAGCCACACTGTGGACTGATTGTGGATTATACTCTCAACCAGTGTTTATATATATAAATATATTATTAGCCACACATCTATCACATGTTGTGACTGTTCAGCTGGTGCAACACGACAAACATCTCATGTTGATGCTGAGTGTAAGAAAGCACATCAGCACATCAGCACATTTAATTTAACATCTGCAGTTTTAATGTGAAAACCACTTTGCTGTTTTATTAAAAATGCTCTTGCCTTCTCTGTTATCTGCTGGCACGGGTCAATTTCTGTTGAACAAATAAAAGCCTGCAGGGCATTGTGAAGGTGTGCAGGAAAATTGCTGTAACATCCCTGAACAACCTCGATGACCTGCATAAGGTCAGGTCTTTGAAGACAGCCCATGTACTTGCGGCTGATCTGAGCCACACATTACAGCGGGAGTTCATGTTGCTTCCTTCAGGCCGCAGATAGAATCTGCCACGATGCAGAGCCAACAGGTTCAAAATGTCATTTATCCCAGCTGCTATCAACCCAGAAGATTAGGCTATCTGAAAGCATGAATTAATATTTGTGGTATCTTTTTGTTTTTATTTGTTTTCATATTTTCACTGCTGACTGTGTGCTGACATCTCTATGTAGATAGACATGTACATTTTGCATTAAAGCTTTAAATATTATATTGTACATTATATATTTACACATTGTTATAAAATATATATAATATATATATATGTATCCCCAAGTATGTTTATTTAGTTATGCTTATGGTTATATGTTATATCTCTCCTACTTCTGTCTGACCTGGTAGATGCAAACTGTGATTTATGAATATGAGCTATAAAAAATTCAACTTTAACTGACTGACTGATTGATAACATCCTTCTTTAAATCTTTAATAGACCTGGGACTAAACACATTAACCACTGCTTGTTCACCTTTGACTGTGAGGTTCTCGATGCCACATTCGAACATGATCCAGCCCCATTTCTCAAGAGACGAAGACCGGCTCAGATCCCCTGAGCTGGCCTGCGTATCCGTCTCATCGACCATTGCGAAATCATCCAGTTCCTCCAGGCCAAACAGTACTTTGGACTTCTCAAAGGGGATGGCTGTGATGGCACATGTGCCAATGTCTGTGGGAAAGAGAATGAAGCACATTTTTAAACAGCTCATACAGCATAGCATCAAAGAGGGCGGCTGCCGTTAACTGAACCAACCTGTGGTGTCCAGGCCTCGAAGCTGACTGTGGATACGGTGGACGTTGAGCCTGGCAGCGATCTCTTTGCCTTTCTCGATGCCGGCGTTGGAGCGCAGCGAGCCAGATGACTGAGGCTGCATCTTGGTGGCCGAGGCATATTTCTCCAACATGACAGAGGGTCGGCCATGTTCTGTGGTGTTGGGGGTCTCTTCAACAATTCCCCTGCAAGATGTACAAAGCAAATGTGTGTATCTCAGCTTGACAGCGATCGGACACAAGGAATGAAAACATCTGTTTTGTATGCTTCACTGCAGTGTAGTGTGTTGCTTTACTAATGCAGCTATTACGCTGTAGTGAGGTTGTCAATGTGTGTTTATATAATAGAGTTACAGACTACAGCTTTTAAGCATAAATAAATGATCATTTACAGCTAGTTTATGAGTCGGTAGAACACGTGCAAATACACATACAATAACAGGAGGAGTTGTTAAAGTTCATACCTGTTCATTCTGAATTGGGTAGCAATCCTTTCGAAGCAAAGCGCCACAAGTGACACGTGTGTGACACACTTAGTGGAGCAGGACGGTGACCCCTCCTCGACAGAAGCCTGCAGGAGGCAGAGGTTCACCTGCGCACACACACAACAAAGAGACAACTTAACCAAGCTGAACTAAAGCCCACTATGCTGCGTTGTATAAATTACTTAAAAAATCTGTCCTCTGTTGAACTCTTCAGTACAGAGTGTTTTGGTTCTGATAATATGACGATATTCAGAAACAACAAACCTGGTCTCATTGTTTTTTTAAATACATTTTGACGACAAAGAACACGAGAAAATGTGCTCATTCAAGCTCAGAGTTCTGAAATGAGCAATTTATACATTTATCCTAGTTTATATTAGTACCGGTCATGTGCAGACTAGTGAGTTTCATTATTAGTGTCATTTGTTGATTTATGATGATTTTCATGATAAATACAATTGTTTAATTTAGGTGTGTTAGCAGATTTATAACACAGTTTGGTAATTGCAAACACTAAGCTGAGGGTAACAACCACTATATCTGTATGTCAGTGATTCAGTTAGTTAACGTCATTTTTTGACCAGATATTACTGAACAAAGAGTGTTTGATTGGAAACAGCATTTCTGAACATATCTTCTAGTGGTAGAAATAGTTAATGACATAAATGTAAACACCATGATTAGAATTATATGTACTGATTAAACATAAAGTGTTCTTTTTTAACTGGTGTTGATCTGCAAACTTACATGCAAGTTACATGTTACATCCAAGTTTAGGTCACAGGATTGAACATTGTGTTTGCTGATGGAAATGTTTGTGAGTAAAGTAAAACAATAAAACCAAATATGAGAACACTCAGAAAGAGCCTTTGAATTTGCAGTGATTGTTATGCCACTGTGCTTCCAAGTTAATGAGGTACTGAGGCATATTTAAATGGATGGAAAATAACGTTCTGATATCAGTGCGAGCACATGGAAGTATTTATCTAATCAAACATTTAGTAAATGCAATCTTTATCTTCCATTCAGTGGAACAAATCAAATGTTTTTATTGCATAAATGATGAACAGTATTTTGAAGGTTTTGAAAGTATAATTTAAATCTACGTATTGAAAAATTGGTGTAGCTTTATGAGCTGATCCACAATGCAGTGTTTTCTGTATCAAAATACTGTGGTGAACGGCAATGCTCATGATTCTGTGCTTGCTCTTGAACCTCTTACGGTCAGAATTGGCCTTTCATTATTCGGGGTCAGGGGTCTCACCTTGGGGATGGAAACGTTGGCTTGAAGGCCCTTGATTTTCACATTATCTGGTTTGATGGACAAGTCTGTCTGCCCATGGGGGATGTTGATGGAGCCAGGGGTCGTGCCCTCTGTCTTGGACAGCTTGTGCTCCTGCTTGCCGGTTTGGCTCTGAATGCATTCAAACCCAAAAAACAGTGAAACACCAGTTAACAGCCACAAAACCTCAAACCTATTAGAAAACACTTATTTTAAACGGTGTATAAATAACTGAGAAGTGCATCACAACATGAACTTTAGTTTTATGATCAAATCATTTTCTTACAGACTCCGTGACTGTGGACTTGCTGATCTGATAGGCTTCATTGAGGACTTTCCCGTGCAGGTCGTCCAGAATGGTTGCAGGGTGTCGAACACTGGCAAAGTGAACCATGGACTCGATGTACCTAAAGAAAAGAGCAAATACAAAAGGTTTCATAGCATTAAGATATGTTGTTTTTATTATTTATTGTAAGAGCATTACCAGACCAGATTACAATACATATCAAACACATTACGCAAGGCTCATTACCAATTCATGTCAATAAACGATTAATACTTAATGATAAACAGAGAAACTTTTAAAAACAATAATGCGTTTGGAACGGGTGAATGTCATGTCAAACAGAGCGGGCCTGTAAGTGCCGGTACTCTAAATAATAAAATGAAGAAGTGCCAGTAGTGCCGGCCCACTACAAGACTCAGTGTTGAGTCTCAGCTCAAGGTTGTTAAAATTCTAATGAGATGGATTCTCTTTGTCCTGAGACGCACACACACACACACTTCATATTATGACAAATGACTGGAGGCAAAGTCCCCATCTGTGACAGGCTCTGCTGATATTGACACATTTTATTGCATTTACTCTCCTACGTCTTCCACTTTTTTTTTTTATTAAGTTGCCTTGTAACATTTGTTGTCGGCAGTTGTTGCCAATGCTGGAAAATCACAGCTACTGTGATTTAGTCTCTCTGTCATGGGCCATATTTCCCCATGGATGGACACAAAGCCTCTTTGTTAAGATCATTCCCACATTTACATTATGCTGAAGGTTGTTAAATCATATGAAAGGTGACACCAATGATGTTAGTTATTTGAACTTTTTAACAAAATACTGCTTCTTTTTTTTTCTTTAGTCTTGCATGAAGTCCACAGAGCTCACATGAGAACTGCAGCATGCAGCAAAGACCAATACTCTGTACGGGTTCAGCACACACAAAATAAAATCACTATTACTATGAAGTCTCGGGAGTCTTAATCAACCAGACTACAGTTCATCCATCTACATGCAGTGCATGCCAGGAGGTCCATGCTTGTAAGACCACTGAACATCTCAAGTATTAACCAAAAACAACATCAGACTCTGACACACTGTCAGCAGAATTTCAGAGCAAAGATGCAGCATGCATCGGGATTACATGGACTTAAAGTCAAACTGCAGCATCAGACAAAAATACACCCACTAATTTACACATTTATATGCAGCGTGAGAAAGACATATTCTTGGTTTCTTTTCAATCCAGGAGTTTCAAACTGAGATTGAAAAACTTGAACAAAGAAACACAGCATCAAGAAATTATGAGATCAGTCAAAAAGCATTATTGTCACCTGTCCAGGGATTCAGCCACAAGGGGCGTGAGCACCACATTGATGGCTCCCTTCACCTCCACAATGGCAGTGGTTCTGGTCTGAGCTAAAGGCTGCTCCAGACTCCAGTCTTCTGTCGTCGTGTCCTCGTCGGTGTTCTCCATGGCTCTCTTATCCAGGGGAGTGTACGGAGCACTGTGGCCGAGCAAAGACACAGATGATAATGATATTACTAACAGCTGCTACTTAAAAGCTGAATGTGAAGCAACTTTTTATATGAGAATACAAATTCAAATTTAAAAGGGTGAGATGGAGAAAAATGGCTTCAATACCTGTTGGTCTCTCCTATGACCTGAACTCCTCTGTCGAGTAGAGAACTGGCTGAAAGGCCCTGCTTCACCACCTGACATGTAAACAGATGCACATTTACCATCTTTTAACAGCCAACACATTATTCTTCAGATTCTAATAAATGTTACATGAAACAAAGACTTGAGCCCAACCCTATTTCTAACTTTTACTCTTACTCATACCCCAAGGAACAGAGTCTAAAAGAGACAGTGGTTAATAAGCTACATTACAGTAGAAAGAGAGCCTACACGTGACTTCCCTTCCGTTATCTTGAGCAGCTGGTTTAGACATATCTGTTAGACCAACTTTCTCTTGAACCTAACATGCATAACAGGAAATGAAGAGGTGCGCAGCATAGCAATGACATTTCGAGCACAAGCAACTTTACGCCAGACTCGCTGTGGCAAATATAGACCGGCCTTTAGTGTCATTAGTTACAGACCTTAAAGGTGGGCACAGAGAGCTGGTCAAAGGAGGCGGAGCTCTCCTCACTGGTGGGCGTGTCCAGATCTAATGGGCGGTGCAGTGAAGACTTGGAGGTCCTTTTATTAGTGGGCTGCTTGACAGACCAATTTGAGACCTGGCAGAGTAAAAAAAGAGTAGGATTAACATCAGAATGGATGCAGAATTTTCACAGATATGGACCAAAACTTGAAGATATTGTTTACATGGTACTGAGCTAGGTAGCTCTGGTAGCACGCCATGACGTGAGGCTGTCGGGTGACCGGTCCGGGTTCAGCCGTCTTCTCCGCCTCCACTGAGCTCTCCTCCTCCATGGCCAGAGCGGAGACGAAAGAGGCTTGGGATGTGTGGCTGGGCAGGGGGTGGGGCGGGAGAGGGGGCAGTGTGGGCGGCAGAGGCAGGGGACGGGGCTCAGTGATCAACTCCCCATTGAGAACGTAGGTGAGAGGTCCCTCAACACTGTGGTAGATGGAGCTCCGACTACATAAGGTCAAAGAGGCACAATTAGTGTGTACATTTGTGATGTCACTGCCTGCCACACACTGCATAAATATTACATAAATATTACCAGGTGTTCAATTACATTTCAGAGAGGTCCAAACAGACAAAAACTCTGCATGCAAAGGTCCAGAACATCATTATGTGTTATTAGTGTTATGATTCACTGCAGTGACTGAATGAGATATGTACTGCAATAAAAAAAGACATTTGAAATTAAGCACTTTAAATGCACATTAAAATTGGGCATCTTTAACTAATTGTAAGAGAAAAATTAGCAAATGAAGTTCCTGTTTCTCTCCATTGTTTTTCTGCCCTGATTAAAAATTCATGTCATATGAAATTACTTTCCTTACTTTCCTGTGATTTTTCAGACCCTCTGTGTCTCACTCTCATCATTATTCACATACGTGATGATGAACAAGTTATTACAATTTCCAGTAAAATATGTACAATTATCAACCATTTATGGTCATAGGTCCCGGTCCAGATAAGAGAAGTCTGGGAATAGAGCGTGATCCACCATTCATCGACCTCTGGTTTATATCACAGAGATTTTTGTGTAGAATGGCACGACGTTGCTTTTGACTCAAACACCTAAACCCTCAAAATAGTTTTGGCTGCTCTGTAACAGAATGTAACAATATATTACCACCTAAACATACCCAATATAGTCCAACACCAATAACACCAATGTGTGTAAACGATCAAAGCAGGATTCTATTTGCTTTTATGTTTGTACAAGCTTGTGCTAACGTTTCATTAGGCAGAATAGAAGTTTGTGTGTTTGACTGCAGAACGTATCAATCAATAAGCAAGCTGAAATTAATGGGAGAACATTTAGGGTAATATTAAAAAATGACAAGGTGGCTGCATTACAACCATGAAATCTAATTTGCACAACACAGCCGCAGTAAGTGGCTGCCCACAGATCAAACATCTCATTTGCTACGGCGGCTCTACATCACATCCATCCACACGTGATCAAATCAATGTAATAAATGAAAACTGCTCTGTATTTCACTTCGGGGCAATTTGCTTTACACCATAAAATTTAGAGCTTGTTGTGTATTAAACATTAAAATCTCATAACACCATTAACATATTCCTGTATAATGTTCCACTCTAGACTTTTTTTTACAACCACAGCAAACATGTCAACTCGAGTCATCAAAGTTATTGGACCCAAGTGCTTACTGACTGTTTTTCATTCCAATCTTCCACTCTAAAAAATGAGGTGGTTTTTTTCCAGAGGGCATGAGGTTATTAAATAACATTTGCTTCAAAAATCACCAATAATTAAACTTAACTCTGAGTAACTGTGCTGTTGTTTGGATTGTAGTTTTTTTTTTTAAATCTAGAAAGGTTTTGAAAAACTGATGTATATTGATGATGATGATGTAGTAACTCTACTGGCCACTCCTCAAACAAACCTTTCTGAGCACCACTGAAGCTCAGCTTTAATAGCAGAATACACACAACATTATGGCCTGAGCTGACCTGTAGTTCTCCATGTGATACGGGGGCTGCTGAGGCTGCTGCATCTGTTGCCTCCTCTTCTTCTTGCGGCCCGGGTACGTCCCCGGACCCTCATCAGCGCTGCTGATTGGCTCAAAGTCTTCAGTGGCGGAGAAGTAGGCCTCACTGTCAGCCACGGACATGCTGGAGTCAGCAGAGCGGTACTGATGGAAAGTGTTGGAGTCTGCTGAGGGTGTGAAGGGAAAGGAGCCGTAGCTTCTGCGCTGACGAGGTGAATCCAGGACGTTTTCATCACTGCGCGACACCTCGCTGCTGAACTGGACGCCTCCCGACAACACTGGAGGAGGCTTGTCGGTGAAGACGGCCGCCGAGAGGCTCTTGGTGCTGCCCAGTCGACCGGAGTGTACAGAGGACTGGCGTTTCAGGGGGGAGCAGAGGGGTGAGCGCACCGAGGAGCGGTCCTGGGAGCTGTTGGGTGAGACTGGGGAGCCTTCTGGGACTTCTCCTAAGGTGCTGCATTGGGAGAAAATGGAACAGTTCTTGAGAATTAATGACATAGTGCATGAATTGTTGTTTTATATTACCCCAGAATTAGCTTTTTATATTTATATCAGGAGCTGGGTCAAATCGGACCACCATGCTTTTACAACAGCCCTCAGTGGACAAACTAAGCAACCTTTGATTTTTGATGCTAACTGAAGGTTACCAATAAATGTTGATACGTTTTACACGGTTGAATATACATATACAGTACAGTGAATCTACATAATACTCCAATGCGCCAATTAATCAAGTCTCATGAAACATTAACATCTATAGGTAGTCAACAACTGACGTTAACAAACACACACAGTCAATTATCAATGATTTAATTAGTCAATTAATGATTTATGAGCTATAAGTTGTCTTTCTGTACGTTACTCACTCAGCGGGGCTTTTGCTGTTCATGGGAAACGTGCGCTCCTCTGTGCTCGGTGAGGGAGTGTCCCTCTCTCCAGCCAGCAGGGGCAGCGCAGCACTGGATGAACTGTTTTCTTCAGATGAGGAGGCAGAGCTGTGGGAGCGCTGGGGCACCTGGAGACTAAGGTGCTGCTGAGCCCTCCTCTCAGGCAGCTCAGGGGGCAGGCATGGCGAGTGCGTGTCTGTTTTCACACCAACAACCCTCCCTGAGAAAACACGCAGATAACATTCTGAAATTTAGCAATTTAATTTAGAAATATATCACAATATTATCATTAGGCAGATTAGACAAGTAGAAAGAAAAAAACCTTAATATATTAATATTTTCATGTGATAAACTTCAGTGAGAGAAGAAACTAAAACACGTATTCTTTCTTTCTTTGTTTGACTTACAAACCCCTACAGCAACCGCTGGAAGAGAACCATTACTCTAGACAACATAAGAAATCTATAAGACTTCAGAGTAAATCCATACCATCCACTTTGGGTGTCTCTTTTGTGATGATCCACTCCCCAGGCTGCAACAAGGACTGACCATAACACATGTCTGAGTCAGAGCTGGAGGAGGAGAATGCAGATGAGGATGACGGTGTCAGCTCTTCGAGCCTGAAGAAATCCAGGCCGATGTTGGTGCCTCCAAAGAACCTGCAGCCTCCGAGGCAGCCGCAGCGGTTCCTGTTACGCTTGTTGCGAATGCCAGCTTCTTCGGGCCAGAGGAACCAGAGTCTGAGGAAATAAAACAGACTTTATTCAGAGGTAGTGAGGGACTGGAGCTATAATGTTGTAGTAGCTGTTTCTCAGTAAAATTTAACAACTAGGAACATTTTATGTACCTGTCAAGTGACTGGTGTTATAATATACTCTATAAGTCTTGCTTGTATCATTATTTGATCATTGTTCTTTTAAAGGGACAAAACAAGAACAACAACTTTTGTGTTTGGTAACTGTCACAAAGACGCAGCAGTAGTAAATCACAGAAGTAAGGACACGGGCATCGTTTCTCAAAGCCTCTGTAGTGTTGCATCATATTAAGCACGCCGGTATGGAGATATTGAGTGAATGCTATTCTCTGTAGTGCTTTGAATAACAAAAGAAGGGAATAACACAGTTCCTTTGCATCTTAAAATCACCCTTTTCCCTGTGAAAACACTGTCCTGGTGGGCAGGAGAGCAACAGTAAGAGCAAGAGTTATAGGGGATAGATATAAAGACACATAGGGTCATTCTTCTATTGCACTAACAGCTCTAACATCATAATGACAAGTTTAAGCCAAATGGTCGTCTGTGGTCAGCTTTAACAGAATCCACATACAGCAAATCAACTCATGTCCAACTGAAAGTTACTGGTAATGGCCTCCAGCAGACACTTAATGAGATTCTTAATTATTAGGCTTAATATAATATAATATCACAGAGGGTGGCCACGATCTAAGCTAATGTTCACATACTGTACTATGAGCTGAATCACTGCCTATGACTTAGTTTCTGTTCCTGTACAGTATGTGTTCTTTACTAGTTGAATGCCTCATGGTGACTCACTCTATGTAGGTGTGAAACAGAAAATATATAAACTAAATATAGACGTGTCTCCTGTACTGCATAATTGTGTTTTAAATTGTGTTAAACCTAAAAACAAGTTCAAAGGTGAATATAGATGAACAACGGTGGCCACTGATGAACAACACATGACGACAGTGGGTGGTGTCTACCTTTTGCTCTGGGCATCGTGTAGTTCCAGAAAATGCCTCTGGACGTCACATTTGGCTGGGTGGTCGGCAGCCAAGGCAACGTCTGCTGTGATGAGGTTCAGGTTGACTGAACCTGCCTCCAGCCAGACAGAGCGTCGCAGCAAAGGTGGCTGCCCCGGACCTTGACCCTGTCCGGCAGGCTGCAGCCTGGTCGCTTCACTGTGCTGCTGCTGTTCGATGTACTGTCGGATGTTTACGTCCTGCACCACAGCACTGATGCCCTCTCCCACTGCCTGGTTGTGCAGATTGCAGTTGGCGACATGAATAACGCCCGTCTAAGGAAAGAAGAAGGAACGGCAACTGAAAGATCGGAAACTGAAATGTATTGAATAAAAAAAGATCAAAATGAGTTCAGACTAATTACTTTGACACTGGCAGCACAGCCGTGCTCAACAATGAAGAGGTCAACGGCATCTACAGCCAGTCGTGTCATGGTGTACTTCAGCTCCTCTGATGTGCGACAGTGACCGGGCAGGCAGCTCATCTGAAAAACAACAACTGTTCAGTACTAGGAACTTTCCTGTGGTTACAAAGAAGCCATCGCCAGTAAAGCCTGACTGAGCTTAACAAACCTCGACATAGCCAGCAGACACAGCTGTTCAGTTTTCAGAAAGTAATGAGAGTGCTCAGGCGGAATTTAAAAATATCCTTGTTAGTATTCCCATAAAAATGAGACATTATGTGACTTGTTTTCCCCAGGTTTTATCCCATGCGTCAATGTGTTGTGTTGTTTATTGTATGTATGCTATCTAAGGCTGCTGGGGAGATCAGTAGTTTTGTGTTAGCGTTCTCCAACTGTGAAAATGTGATTTTTTTTCTTGGTAATGCATCATTACAGAAAGGTTTATACAGTAGTCTCCCTTTATTGTCGGATACAATTTCCACATCGATGTTTCACAGCGGACAGTTCTGACTGATTTTTATATCATAAAAAAGCCTATTTCAGTGATAACAAGCCAATTTAGTAGCTTGCAATGTGTGTGACTCAGATGCTGCTGACTCACTCAAAACAAAGCTAGGCAGTTACAGCAGTTACAGCAGAGAAAGCAAAACCAATCAAAACATGGGGCTTAGAGTTTGTGCAACATGTCGTGCTGTACAGTCCGTTTGTACCTTGGCATCACAGATACGACGGTCAGCACCGTGCTGGCAGAGGACGGAGGGCTTGGGTGGTTCTAGTTGAAACTCCCGCGAAACAACGTGAAAAACAAAGGTTTCGCCACACTCGATCAAACTCGCCACCTGAGAGTCACACAGACACAAAGAAAACATCAATAAAAGGTAATAATGAAAGAAAAGAGTACACAAACATTATTAAAATAAAAGTAAAGGAAAATGTAGAATATATTATAACATATTATAATAGCAGTGTTTTGATCTAGTGTCACACAGGAAGTGACTTGTTTTAGACAGACAAAGGCAACAGCAACATTGTGCTAGTTAAGTGAGACGACTGCAAACAGGTTGGACTGACTAAAAATACAAAGAAGCTCCTTGAAAAACCTAATTATTCACTAAAAAATCACTACAGGGTATTATGATAAAATGTATATTTCCTCTCACAGAGACTCTTAAAAACACAAGAAGCCACAGAGTAGAATTTATTGCAGGACTTTACTGCATCATACAGGTGATTCACACTAGAAAGCTTTAAAATAAAAATACATAACCACACACTCAGCTGATGTAAAGATCTGTAACATAATATATATATATATATATATATATATACACACATACGTACATACAGTATGTGAACCTGTACCCTAGCACAGTCACACACACACACACACACAAACACCTGTGGAAGAGTGACCCTGCCGGTGAGCCCTCCAGCCTGCATGTCAATGAGCCAAGCGTACTCCAGAGTGTCAGTGCCCAGAGGAACACCCTGAGCAGAGAACATGGCGTGGGCCCTCATCTGCAGTCCAGACAGACTAAGGTGACCATCCCTCAAGACCCCGTCTGCTGTGGGACGCTGTGGGCAAGATATAACACATACGCACACACAGTTTTATTTTATTCAGCTTAAATCAGTGCCTTGAAAGGGAGAGGTGAAACTGCAGAGTTAATCTGTCGTTGCTAAAAGCAATATTCAGGTGAGGTGAAACATAATCTTTTCTCCCTTCTGTCCAAAAAGTGCAATAAAGTTTGCTGGTTGTTCTACTGGAGCAGAGGTTCCCAAACTAGGGGTCAGGATTCCATGCACGAGGCATAGAAAGGGGATGAAGTTGGGGACTTCACAAACTACAAATCACAAACAATTAAAAACTAGTGATATTATATTTTAGCCCCAAATGTTGAAAAGCTTCGTCTAAAGTATTATATAAATTCTATATAAAAGAAAATATGTCATGAGCCTGTTCATTTAGGCACATGCCAAATAAATTGATTATGAAGACGGGCTTTTTAAATTTAAATGATACATTTCTTGAGACAATAACCCTTGAATCATAGTTCAACTATCAATGCACATTAGTCAGTCTGACAATTATCTAAATGAAGTGAAAGTGGTTTATTACATGTACAACAGAATGTTTGTTGTTTTTTATACTGCTACACTAAGCCTACACACTAGCCAATAATAAAATAAACACCATCAGTAGAAAATGAAGCAAAGTTTAGTTTTGCTTGCTCAGTATTTACTGAGCTCGTGCTGTAAACACACAAAGAACAGGACACAGCACAAATGTGAGCTCCAGATTATGATGCTTCAAAAGAAACAGACAGTTATTTTAAAAGCCCTGGATTACACTCAAATACTTTTTGCTCATTGAAGCTATTTCTGCTCATTAAGCAAGTCGATTTATCATTATTCCAGAGGATAAAATAACCACTTCTAGTTCAAAGTACCGCAATACAGGCAACACTATGATGTCCTTAGGGAAAATAGGGGTCCCCGAGTCAAGGAGCCAGGGTCTGAAATGTTTGGAAACTCCTGTACTAGAGGACAGAGACAAAGGGCTCAGGTTCTTTGAGAGAAAGTTATTCAAATGTAAACACTCACATGGTCCATTCAACGAATGGACCATGTACGGCTGTCACAACGCTAAGAGGCACATTCTTTTTTACTTTTTGCTTTCATAAAAAGGTAATAAGCTTAAGGGTAAAACAATGTCTGCACTGTAAGCAGCGGTGGAGTCATGTCATACCTGGTAGTTGTCACTGACAAAGATGTGAATGGGAGACAGGAGCAGCTGAAGCATCGTCTCCTTGTAACCCTTTTTCATCTCGAAGCACAGTCTCTCCAAGAAGCCAGACGGACCTTCGGGACCCTCGCTGCTGCAGTGCTGGAGGCAGAGGAGAATGTAAACAAACAAGTAGCATTTTTCATCATCACAACACTCACATCAATTTAAAGAGCATTAGTTGAAGGTTTATATAAAAATAAAAAATCTAATGATTAATAAGTCTATCTGTCAACATCTATATCTGTATTAATGTAAATGTGAATGTCTTTCACACTGCAGTGATGTTTGTGAGGTTTGATAAATATGAGGCTGTGCTTCAACAGCGACCTCTCCATCTCTGCCCAACCATGAAACTGAGCACTGGCAGTCAGTCTTACAATTGGCAGGCGGCCATGGACTTTGTAGAGGTTGATGAGCACAGTGATGTCCCAGGGTCGCAGGTCCAGAGGATGGAGGTCTGAGGTTTCTTTACACTCGCCACCCTCCATGCCCAGAGGAGACCAGCCGAGGCCCGAGGAGGTCGAGGTGGATAAGACGGGGCTGCTCACCACCTCCTCAAAGTCTGTGTACATGTCATCCTCACCAAAATAGTTCTCCTGTGGGAAAAGTAGCAGAGGAGGTTTGAAGGCTGTATGATGGATTGTAAAGTTAGAAACACCAAGGCAATTACAAAGTTTTAGAAGTGTGGTTATATCAGGTACTGACATGGAGGGCTGGGTATTGATTCAAAAATCTCATAAGGTATCGATATCTGGACTTCGATACCAATTTCTAATACCAATACCAGTGTTCTGTGAGTACTAAAATATAAATACAACAGCAGATATTCTTCTCTTGCTGTCCTAACACAATGACCTCCATACTGGACATACTGTACCTTCATTCATTAAACAAGCACCAACCTCTTAAAACACAACGCAGACACTCGCACACATTTTTAAAAGCCCTGCCTTCCATCTCCCATCTTCCATCATGAGCACTGTTAGATCCTGGTCAAACAGCATGCTGCATGCATGCTCAACAAGTACCAACATCTGATATCAAATGACAGACAGGCAGCCATGTTTTCAGTAAGGGAGAGTCTCAGTATGACTCTGACAAAGCTAAATATTTGTCAGTATCTCGTACAACAAAAAATAAATATTACTTTCTGATTATTGTTTATAATTGACTGATTTATTTACCTTGATGGAAATCAGTGCCCTGAGCAGAGGCCCATAGAGAATGATTTGAGAATCTGGTGACATTTCCATCTCCACATGAAGTCTATCAGGGGGTAGTTCAGAGGGGTCAGTGGGCAGCCGGCCGTGAGCAGCTGAAGATGACGCGTTGAAGCGAGGCGGGGCATTGTGGGGTACCGACGTGTGTTCAGGAGGGCGCAGGGCTGACAGCATGGATTCCTCCATCTCAGACACTAAGGAACAAAGCAAGAAGGTTGGATCTGTTTATTTAAAACTTAAATAAGGTAAAGACAGTCAAAACTCTGCACACATACTACATGTATAGCCTTTATTTTTAAATGAACGGCAGAAAATTGGTACAAAAGCAGCAGGCGTACAGGACTGCTTGAGTTGCTCATCAGCCTTCTGGGGATAGATGGGATGCCAGGTGTAGTCAATGATGAGCATGAAGTTGGGGACAATCCAACAATCCACCCAGCCAGCTCTGAGAGAAAAAAAAACACACAGTACAGTCATAACACTGAATTTATCATCATTTCAAGTGGATTTTCCAGTTCATCATTTGTTTTATGAACAGTTGACTCAAGGACAAACAGTCAAGGCAAGAGAAAGTGAATGGGTTGCACTTGATTTCTCTGCAGAACAGAGTGCAACGACCCGGACAGAGTTTCAGTCGTAGAATCCAAGGGGAGTAAGTGGGTCTCATGCAGCGTTGCGTCACTATCTCGGTCTCTGGGCTCTACATTATAAATGATCTCTGTGTTGAATTATCATGTACACATTGCACATTAGCATCTCTCTGTGAACTTTCACTGAACTTCAGGATGTTGCTTACAATATGGAAATAGACTCTGCTTTGCAATATTCCCCAAAAGGGTTGCAAAATAAGATTCTCAGTTGGTGTACTGCATAATTATGGGTGTAATGGAAAAATTACTAATTTACTGGTGCAAGCTACAAGAAGAGACTAAGTTAACAGTAGGGCAGAAAGATTCAGTGAAAATTCAATTGCAATTTGATGTGTGATGCAATGTGAAGTCAATGCTGACAGTGCAACACATACACATGTGATACCATCAGAATTCTGCAACTCATTCTGAAAGGATTAAGAGTTATCCCAATCCTTATTGTTCTCATTTTGTCTAGTTTGATACGTTTCTCTTTTAAATTGAATTTAACCTTCAATATCGCCCATCTCCTTGTGTCTATCTTCTAAACTTGATAAATGATCATGTTACTTAAAGGCATAGCAGTGATCCCCAAATGAAAGATACCTAAACATTTAGTAAATAAAATATAAGTGTTTGTTACACAACTGAGGACACTAAATAAAAAAGCAGGTAACTGAATGTAACTTACAGTCAAGACACAGCAACGACTGAGCCAAACCAAGCAAGAATAGTGAAGGTCAGTAGTGCATTTTCTTGAAGTTACCATCTACTGCCTGGGAACATTTCCATCCTACCTCAACATTGATGTGAGCCAGTGTTGGGTTTGTGAGTCATCATGCTCTTTGCTAATATTCTCACTTTTTGCCCACACTATAAAGAAATCATTTGCCAGTTTAACTCACTCAGCGTGGGTGATGTTCCTCCAGCGTGGCTTGCTGGGTTTGGGAGGTGGAGCACTTTGATTCTCCCCAGGCATGAACATGTCTGGTGGCAGCTTGATGTTCTGGTAGTCTTTGGCCAGGGTGAGAAGAGGGTAGCGACTTGGGTGGCACTCGGGCAGGGACAGTCGCATGTCTGTATCCTCTGCCTGAGGTGGACAAAGCATGTACACATTCATACACCCACACACACACTCATAGTCGTGTCAGTTTTCACATCTGTGGGTGCATAAGAAAAGCAACCAAGAAAAAAGAAACATCAAACCAAAATTAAAATATTCAGTATCTGAACAAATACTATGCAAAAAGGAAAGACTGCTTACAACTACACTCAAACTAAATAAAGACAATCTTTGGACATCCGTTTTATGGCTTTCAATGTGGTATCTGGTATCCAATCAATATCTGGACTTCAATACAGTTTCCTCAACAATACTTTTATTACCAATTTTATGAAATGTGTTTTAACAGTTTTTCATGACACAGTAAAATCCTTCAGTTTAAGCCAGCCCAGTTGTCTTCTTGCAGTCAAACAAAGAGCATTTCTCTGCTCTCACATTTAATCTGTGCTAGATTGATACCCAGCCCGAAGCTCGGTCGATATACCACAAAAGTATGAGTTCAATATCCAGCTCTATCTGTTCTTGTAATAAATCATTTTCACATGGTTTACCTTCAAGCTGAAGCGGGTATGGCAGGTGGTTGGAACAAACTCATTGAAAGGCAAAGTGAAGTCTATATTGAGCGTCTCCCCGCACGCTGCCAGGTAAACTGTGAAAGAACAATCAGACATGCGATTAATCTCATCAAATCAAAATCAAATCACTTTTAATAGAATAGAGCCAAATCACAACAGGAGATGTACGAACATCTTATACTTATGATGTGGTTGGACCACTGTGTCAAGTCTTTTCCAGCACATCCCAAAGATTCTCATTAACAGGGTTAAGGTCTGGACTCAGTGGTGGCCAATCCATGTGTGAAAACGATGAATCATGCTCAGTGAACCATTCTTTCCCCAATTTAGCCCAATAAATCCTAGCATTGTCATTTTGGAACGAGCCCAAAAAAACTGAACCTAGACCTGACCAACTGAAGCAACCTCACACTGTGTTTCACACACACTGACCAATGTGTGGCGAGCCACCAGAGAATAAACACTGACCACCACAAATTGATCCCGTTTTTAAACACACGCACGCACGCACGCACGCACACACACACACACACACACACACACACACAGACAGACACACACACGCACACGCACACGCACACACACACACACACACAGGTGATTTGTCTGTTCCTCCTCTCTATGTACAGTGTGGGCAGCCTGTATCTAACCATAATGGAAAGAAGCCGGATATTTGGCACAAAACAAGACTGTTGAAGAAGACCCAAAACTAGCGATTGAGACTCTTAACTCCCCAGGACAATGTTAACTGAAGTATCATGTGTCATAAATGTGTCACAACTTACCACTGTTTTAAAGTACACATAATTTCTCCCTATAAATGTAACATGGGATTATCTCATGCTTAAATATTCATTACACTAAACTTCTGTCTTTCTTAAATAATTTTCTTCACCATGATCAATTTTAGCAAAATCATCTTACAGTACATACATACATTCATAGGTTATGTGTAAGTATATAAGTACAGTGAAAACCTGTAGAGGAGCCACTTACCATTCTCCTGCTGTTTGGTGGAACAGTCAATCCAGTTTTGCTGGTTTGCTGCCCAGATCATCTCAAACTGGTGGAAGAGGACTTTGAATTTCCAGGAATAGGGCACAAAGGAGTAGATGTCTGGGGCACTGTCACTCGCCCAGTCCTGGATCAGATCTAAAGAAATACAACAATCATTAAAGAGTTGATTATGTTCTATTAACCTACTGTAATTTCAAATCCAATCAAATTTGCTGAAAGATTTACCAGTGAAGAAGTTTTTCTGAGCGTAGATGAAGTGGTACGTGGCCTTGTAAACCTCGATCTCACATTGCCACGACTGAGGCATGTTCCACACCCGAGGATAACTCGCTATCACATGGAACTGCATTAAAGTAGGCAGGACAGGGTTTGACTCGTGGCAAAGCAGGGCAATAAACATATGTATATGAAATCAGTTAATAATAACTTTAAACTTCTCTCCAAAATAAAGTCTGCTGAAGCACCAGTGCCTGCTACTTACAGCTAACATCTCAGCTTCCAGGAGAGTCCTGTACAGCATGCTGCTGGTGGCATCCACATGAAGCAGCTGACCTTTGATGGTGGGAGAGTAGCCTGAGGGCAGAAGACACCAGCACAAATGCAGAGCCATCACTTCTAAGAATCCAAAGCTGTGGCTGTCTTCTTTCAAATAATGTCATTTACCAGCAAAACCTCAAAAGCCTCTTATCCTAACTACATTTCTAGGAACAGAGGAGAGCAGTGACTGATGACTGATTAAATAATATCCACTCAATGTGATAAGTTACTACATATATCTCTCCATCAGTGGTGAGACTGTGGCTATTTTCTGAGTTCAGGGGTTTCTAGATAGCACTTTAAATTTAATGATGGTTTCATGTGATCTTTCTTCTTCAATACTCAAAGTTTAATATTGAATTCAAGCTCACTTCACCTACAGTACATACAGTACATACCTAACAGAACCACACGCAGCAACCCAGTTTAGTCACAACTTTAAGAGATTCCAACAGATTATTTTTATTATTATTAACAGATAAACATGTTTACACAGCAAATGCAGAACAATGGAGAACAAAGGCAGTTCAATGGGGACCAAACCACTAACTTTCTGGAGAAAATCTACCCATTCTACCTCCGGATCCACAGTCACTCCTATAGACTAGTAAACAGCTGGTAATCCAAACACCGGCTACATTTCAATGATAATATATAGTGCACTTTTAATGAAACAGTTCATCTGAGATTCAACCTTTAGTCATTATTATACATGTGTTATAACCAAGAGACTGAGAAAACTGCTGCACAATATGAATAAGATGTTTCCTTGAATTATTAATTGTGAAACACACACACATACACGTACCGTTCTCTCCTACAGTCATGGGAATGTTGACTTCCAAATAGGAGCCAGCACCTACATTCACATGGATGGCATTGGTTTCCTAGCAACAGGGATGAACACAAAGCAGGAGGGGGGGAGACAGATAAATCATATAAGCTGTCAAATTATTATAGAGGCCACCTTCCTGCCTGAGAAATCAAAGAATGGAACCTAGTCTGAACAAAAATAGGTTCAAAGAGGGTAATAAAATGACAAACCTTCCCTGAATCAAGCTGTTTTATGTTTGTATTAAATATGCATTTGCGTTGTTATTCAGTATGCACGTCACATGCTTAGCTTTGTGAAAATCCCTGCACAGCTACAGGAAGAACATTTGAAAAAGCATAAAACATGAACCAATATCAACAGCTAAAAACACGATGAGGAACAAAGACAAAGGGAGCAGCAGGGAGAGGGAGAAAGATCAAATGTTTTGGCAAGGAAGATGGAAAAAAGAAAAAAAAGAGCAGGAGAAAAAGAAAGGAACTAAAGAGGAAAAGCAAGAGTTACCCTATTTTTGGTAAAAAGCAGATCGATGGTGGCATCAGCAATAATGTTCATCCGCAGCTCAAAGGCCTGAATCTGCCTGGGTTTTCCTGGCTGGGCGACCTCTGTCACTTTCATGGCCTGGTAGTCAGCAGGAAGGAAGAACTTCCACAGACAGTCCCTGAGGAGAGAGGGTACAGCACAAATACCGTGTAAATGCAAAGCTGTATTTTTAAAAGCTTTCATTTTTTTTTTTTTTTTTTTAAAGCAGAACTTTTTTTTAAGACAGACTTAATAACAGACTTTCCGCTACTGTCGTGCATTTGTTTTCAATTGAGCCGGCGAACACAAGGAGCCATGTCCAATCCAGTCAGCATTGTTTTTGGATGCTTTTGGCCAGTCAAAAAAAGCAGGTGCAATGTTTACACGGACAGTCGTTTCCTCTTCCTCGCTTCCTCCAACAGCAGTTTACTCTGCTTCTTATTCGCCGCCTCTGCCATGATGAACGTCTAAAATAACTCTATCACTAGATCTTATAGCCAGCCATGATCCTGCAAGGCTGGTTTTCTAGTAGGGGGGGTGGAGACAGCCCCCAATCTCCCCATAAAACAAGTCATTTAACCATCACAATGACTTTGAAGCTGTTAAATTTGTTTCCAAGAACTGGCTGATGATTAAAATTGTAAAACCAAAGTTTCATTTGTTTTTTGTCCAGATTTTCACAGCAATAACATAAGAATTTCTTTGTGTTTGACACACACACACACACACACACACACACACACACACACACACACACCTCTGGCGATCGGCCCAAGGTCCGTAGTTGAAGTCTGTTCCTTTACCGCAGACAATATCCAATCCCCAGCATGGAGGCAAATCCTGGAGCTTGTCTTCCTCACTGCATGTTTCCGCCTCCTCTACATTCTCCTGCTCCACAGGGACCAGGCCTGCAAACACAGACACACAATAACAGATGTCACACCAGCGCATGCACAGGCCAGAGAGAAATCAAATAACTACTTTATTAGAGTTTAGTGGTTGACATGTTGCACACGGTTGTCTTCAGTCAGTCACTGCCATTCAAACACATTCATATTTTTTTTTGAAAAACAAATGAAGTCATGAAGAGCAGAGAATTGGAAACACAACAATCACTTCAAAGATGATAATTATTTGTGTGTATGTGTATATACCAGGTTCATCTTGGTAATAATAGATGTCAACATCATTGGACTGCATGACCACAAAGCCTTCACCCATTAGTCTGGGAGGTCTAGAAAACAAAACACACACAAATTTACTTAAGACAAATCGAATTTTCATTATAACTATGACCTTTACAGTCTATTCTACAGAAAAACTACAGTTTGGATTCAGCAGGTGCCTCACAAGTACCAAAACATGTAACTATTAAATATTCAGTCAGCATTCACCCTACCATAAGGACACTCGGTTTCAATTTTATACATGTTATGGCTCTCAACAAATTCAATAAATAATTCAGTACATCATGGACTGCTAGAGGTAGAAACACTAATGTCTACAAGTATTTTTTATAGAGGGAGTCTTTAACTTAATTTCATTCACTTGAGTGGGGATGATGGTTTATGGCTTTGCCTCTCAGGTAAATTTGCCGGTTAAATCATTCTGCCAAAATGTTGGTATCAAAAATGCCAAGTTCAGACCCATAGACCCTGACCTTTTTGTCTACACTATATCCAATAGACTTAACCTTTAAAAAGGCAGCAGCTTCCACACTCAGCAAAGTGGCCGCAGTCGTGCAATAAATGGATTAAAAAGCAGAAAAACGTCTTAAGTCTTTATACCTGTAGCACAAACAGTTGGTTCGAATAAACATAGAAATACGGAACTAGTACTGTGTCTGACTGTGTTTAGGATTCATGCCATGCATAATTTATAACAATGTAAATAGGCAAAAACAGAGAGAGAGAGTTGACTGAATTATCCATTTTAAGCTGTATAATAAGCTCCTTTCCTGCAGATATTACAGCATGCTTAAAACATGACTAGCAAGGGACATTTCGAAGTTATTATTCCTCAGCCAAGAACTTGATCACGAGAAACATTTTGGAGGAAGTTCTGAAAAAGGCATACTATGAAAAACGATGGTGTTAGAAGTTGCAAAATTTGCTTTGAATGCATAAAAAAACACATTATAGAGTCAGTTACATTATGCATAACCCCTGCACAGGGGTAATGTTGATGGTGTTGTTTCCTTGTGTGTTGAAATTGCATTTTCAAACAAAGTAATTAGGGCTGGGTGATACAGACAAAAAAAAATCATATATATATATATATATATATATATATATATATCCCAGTATAAATGGTAATGTATCATTCTATATGACATGTAATATTAAATATTGGTATAATAAAAAAAAAAAAAAACACTGTACTGTCCAGTCCTACATGCAATTACCAATGACTGTTTTATGTTCTATGCCAGATAAATCATTAAGTTCGTTCAAGTTTAGTAGTTGGTATTCCGATGGTAATTCATGAGTTCCATCTTGATTTAGATCTGTACAAAATTTTAAATACAATCATAATATAAATAAGAAAAATCATATAGATGTATGTACATTGCAAAAGAGGTTCAGGTGCCCTCTAGTTTCATCTATTTTGCCATTTCTTTTAAATAAACATCATTTTAAAGTGAAACAGCAAACTCTTAGAGTCTTTATAAAAAGAGGATTTTACAGAGAAACACATATGAGCTGGACTCACTCATCATTCTGTAAGCCCAGGTAGCGTGGACTTGGAACAAGCATGACGCGGACGTTTTCCAGTGAGCCTTTGACGATGTGCATGTACTGGTCCAGGTGGCTGGACGGAGGCTTGGTGGCGTACGTCAGGAAGGCATCCTCAAAGTTCACACACAGAGTCTGTGGGAGGTAATGGTTCCCGAATGCCAAGCGACCCTAACAATGAGCAAACACACAGAGTGAGGCCTGACCATGTGGATCAACATTGAGACATTTCTAAATCTGATTCCCAAACCCCAACTCACTGAATTCTATGTCATGTTATATTAGTGCGAGTTACTTACGGTGCTGATGTTAACTTTGATGACAGGAATGAGAGAGCGCCAAGACGACGTGGGTTCTGGACTCTCTGCTTTGATGTCCACACTAAATCAGGACCAGAAGATATTCAATCATGAAACAGGTCATTAGTACAACACTGCCAGTTTGTACTACTACAAAGAATCCAAGCCTTACATTTTAAAAGAAAACAAAAAAACAACTAGGTGAAGCCTTGGCTGTACCTTTCCAGGGTCTTGCTTCCGTCTTCACGTCCCCTCTCCTCATCTTTTTTAGGCGTAATGAGTGTGGGGTCAAGTCCGAAGGTCTCCTGCAGGCGGGCGTAGAGGTCGGTGCGGTTGTAGACGTGAAACTCAAAGCCGTTGACTGTCACGTAAAGCCTGGTCTCTGCCTTGGGGTCTGGTGAAAAAACGACAAGCGAGACACCACGGAACACATCATCCCCAGGGCATCTGTTCATGTTTCCATCCATAATCTCATTATTAATGAAGTTATTTTGTTTTATTTAAGTATTTGTATGTGACAAACTGACTCATAATCATAACTGCTCTCTCATTTAAGTGAGCTCAATTTAACACCATTTTATGCAAGCTACTGCTCCAAATAAAGAAATAAGAAAAATGATCCACACATAAACGCAGGCTGATTACAATCCTGTCAGTTCAGTTGATCAGTGAATTAATCACAGTTTTATTTTACTGTCTAAAAGGAGTAATCGCAGTCAGCTCACCATGCTGTTTCTGTTTTGGGTTATACTTTTTCCACCAACGAAAGATGAGGAAGCCGTCCTGTATCCTGTTACACAGACAAACAAAATGTTACAAACTAAGCTGTGAAGTTAGAATACGGAGCATGTGTAACAAGCCACGTTACCTGATAGACATGTCCTGGTTGATGAAGTAGACATCTCTGAACATGATTTTTCCTGACAGCACAGAGAAAGAGAAGGAGCCTGGGGGGAAGGAGCAGATGATATTTACGGCTGGACTCTATGCAACCTATATTCACATTTTTAAAGGCTCAATCATCGTTGTAATAGAATATATTGTAGTTAATGTTTTGATGTCGCAAATTAAAATCTCAATTAGACATTTCCAATAAATCGTTCAGCCCTGGTAAATTTTGTTTGAGTTTGACGACAGTGGTTTGAATTTAAGTTGACAAACCAAGTGAAAATGAGAAAATGTATCTGTGCAGCCGTGATGAAAATAAAAAGCACCACCGTGTGTGTATTCATCTTTTCTCTCGCTCGCTCACATCACTGAGGAAAAAACATCTTTAACGTCCAACTGTACAACAATAAGGTCACAGATGGACACAGAGAAAGAAAAGAAAAACATGATTTCCTTTCTGCTGTCGACATGGTCTTCCTCTGCTTTAATTATGTTCATGTCAAAAGAACAACTACACGTCTCGACTGATTCAACTGTAATTACGGTGGCCTGTTTGTGGTATTATTGACTTTTCTGCTGTCTGACTGAAGACAGGAAATGAAGCTCGACCTTGTTTGGGTTGGGGCTCTGGATGTAAACTCAGGCCTCCTTGTAAAAAGAATTTGTCCCAACCTGGTTTCAAAAAGAAAAACAAATTCTGTCTGGAAAATGTACTCAGAAATTCATCTTGAGTTTACAAAGATTTCTGCTCCTGTTTACTTCCAAAAATTAGCGCTGGCCTCGTAAACTTTACTTTAATTCCTCTACTGAATTTGTGGCTTCAAGGTGCTTTATAAATGAATTCCCATGTCACTTATGTGGAGAAATGTGATATGGTGTTGGTGCAGTTTGCTGTTCAGGCTCCGTGGAGATAAACACTGAGGGAACCTGGCTCGTTATGAAATATTCAGGAGGCTGAGTTAAGTCCTTCTGGCAAAACATACCAATGTGAATGTAGCCATCCTTGTACAGTCTGTTGATGATGAGGGTGAGGATGAGGCCGATGTTGCGGGAGTTGTAATAAGTTAAATAGATGATCCATCCACAGGACAGAATGGTGGCTGAAAGGGGAGAAAAAAAACACACATTAAATGATGTCAGTCAGTTCAAGAAGATGTTAAATACAGCTCAGCAAGAAACAACCAGACTAGAACACATTCACTATTAATCACAGTAATACTAGGGCTGTCAATGAAAATTGTGATTAATTAAAGGGCCAAACATAATGCATGAGAATTAGAATTAGAGAAAGAGAGCGGAACAACAGCTTTTAATCTTTATGTGGCATACTCAACAAAAACAAAATGTTATTTCAGGAAAAAGACAGCGACCCAACTGCAGAGGACACTTGGTCAGGAGGTGAAATAAATAAATAAATGAATGAATGAATGAATGAAGCTGCAGCTCTTTTGAGTAATGGTGAGAAATAATTCTGCTGCTTCTCTGTCTCACAGACTCACTCCACCTGTAACAGTTTCGACTGCTTGCTTTCGTAAACGCAACAGCCTCGATGAGAACTTGTGTGAAATAATCCAATAAATCGAAAAGTCAAGGTCATTAACTAACTTACTCTGCACTAATTAGATATCTAATGAAGATACATTGGAAAGAGTGACTTGCGACCATAACTGCAACAGTCTGCTCAGCCAGAAACATCCAACCTGACACATTTGTACTTGACATGTTCTGGATATTTTCCCACAAGCACCGACGCAGAGCAGAGCACTTACCAGCGAGGAGCCAGATGAAGTTTGAGTCGTGCTTGGTGAGAAAGTCATCAAGATCCAAGACGCTGGGGAAGGTGCTTTCATTGTTTTTGGCCACATGTCTATCCATGGCTACAGGCTCTCAGTCTGATGTCTACAACTACAACAGCCACATGTCAGACATGCCAACAAACAAAAACATCAAATACAATTAATTACCTCTAACATAGCAGCAGGACTTTAGGCATTATGCATTATCCACTAAATAATAACTTATGACTTATTACTTATATAATAAAAGCTTATTTGCATAACACCATATCCCAGCGCGAATTATCTCATAACACAAAGTAAGGTTGATAATCATCATCAGCATAAAAACCCACATTTCACAAAAGCTGAGAATTGCATTCACCAAAAAAACAACATTTAAAAACCCTCGCGCCCTGGGTCGGGAGACAACAGACGAGGATAAAGTCCAAAGTAACACCGTCTGTCCAGCACGGAGGTCAACTCCCAAGTTACTGGTTACAGTATGTCAAACCTGTGAATACCTTTAGTGAGTCATGTCCAGTATCTCAAACCCCAAACAAAGGCTGGGGTTTCTTTAAACCAACTTTTCCAGGAGGGAATTCATTGAAAAAATAAAAACTAGGGGTGGATATCGCTGGATCAAGGATTTTATGGATCAACATCAGATTTACCAAATAAATATCGATATGAAGTCAATTTTTAAACCCACCCAATAAAAACAGAGGCAAAATTATTTTAAGGGAAACAATTCTCCTTAATTCAGAAAACAGGCCCTTTTTTAGGTGAATGCAACAAGCCACAGTTGCCTCCGCCTGTCTAGACATTAAACAAATCACTTGCTGTGTGCAGCACAGGAAAGGCATCAAACAACATGAGATCAAAACACCACAATATTGAGAAACACAGATAGTCATGAGGAGCTGATAGGCTTAATCAGCATTGTGTGAACTCATTTGACACTGATTTGAATGCTTACATTTAAAAGTTACTGACTACAGTTTGAAATGAAGTTGTTCATAAAACCACTGAGATGGAAGCAAAACCATGTCTCTCTCTCTTTGAGAAAATATATTTTCATGTCTTTCTGACGGATGCTTTATCTAGACTAGCCTGACGGCCTGAAACCAACTACCTGCCAGATACCAACCAGTCGTGTTTACACACATTCAACACTGATTCATGATTTGATCTCAGTAGAAACATGCCTGTAACGTGAGTCATCATAGTTACCACCAGTTTTCAGTTTTGGTTTAAAACAGTAACTTAAAGTACAGACAGTAAAATGACAGTCACAACAACAAACGCCTGCTCATTTCTATGAATTTACCACGACTGGATCCAAACTTTTTAATGCCAGTGTCCCGAGAGACACTGAACACATCAGACCAAGTTTGGACAAGTGACACTTTATATTAGTTACAGCCAAAGAGTGAGATGATTGTAAATTGAAACATTTGTGTTCCTGGATTATGAGTACACTACTTCATACTGAGTGGTAATAAACACACAGCAATCACTGCACAATCATGGGTGTCATAGCAAAGGTACCTGGACTGAAAGTCTGCCTCCCATGCTTGTCAACAACAATCTTGACTGGAAATAACATGATTCACAGAGCATGAGCTAAAACACACTTTGAGATGAAGTAAAACAGAGAGTGTAGACTACAAGACACCAGACTGTGTCCACCTTTGTTTACATGCTAAACTGACATGACTCTCAGTGTTGACATGAGCTCATCATGGGCAGTTGTTCATGACTCAAGACTGAATTAAAAATGCATTCCACTACAGAGATTATCCGGAACACACAGCCTCAGTGTACATGTCCATGTACACACTCCAAGCTAATCCCAGGTCTTGAGTCATTTCCTGAGCATTATCCTCAGCACTCGTAACCGCGGTGAACTGTCGCCAAATGTGTTGGCGTTAGTATCGTAGTATCGTCACAAGTGGCTGCTGACATGTTTATGACGTTTCCGCCTGTGGATAATAACAGTTATTATGTGCTTACTATCACAAGGTTAGCACTGTTGTTAGCTAGCGAGCTAATGACAGCAGGCCGCGCCCTGTAACTTCTCTGAATTCAAAGTGCGAAGACAAGTCTCTGAATGAAAGCAAGGTACCTCAGTGTCCTCGATGAAGCGCGTGGTTTCATCTTTGCTCCGGTTCTTCAGGACTTGTTGTTGTTGTGTCTTTGTCGTGTGTGTGTGTGTGTGTGTGTGACACGGGCATAGCTAGCATCATCCTCTGGTGACTATTTACCTGGCAGGCGGCCAGTTGACATCTCTTCCTGTTCTGTCGAGAGCGGACATAAAAGCGGCCAATAAGAAAAGGGCAAAGCGAGAAACTGACCAATGAGAGCGAAGCATGATAGAGACCGCGCCCACAGACAGACAGGCAGTTAAACCGACCAATCAACGTTGCTTTTGGAGCTGCGTCAGCGCTGTTGGGTTTTCAACCTGTGATTAAAAAGTTCAAAAATAAAAAATAGATGTATTTCATTAATGAAGTGTGTTTAAATCAAACCCTCATTTTGGATGTTGTTTTGTTTTTCAATGAGGAAATAGAACTACTAACTATTATATCCCTGTTAACTATTTTAAAACATTGACTATGTGCTCCAATTCTCTTATATTGAATGTGCTACTTTTATTTGTTCATGTTGTTACGGCTTATACATTTTTTTCAAGTTCATGAATTGCATTGTCTAAATATTAATTTGCAAAAGAAAGAAAGAAAGAAAGAAAGAAAGAAAGAAGGAAGGAAAGAAATATAACTAGGAAAATATTGTAAAGTAAAGAGTTACTGTCTGCTACTGTCTGCCACATATGTTGTTCATCCAAACATTTTCTGTATCATCCAAAGGGAATTCATTGCATTGTCATTGTCCTTTTTTTCTGAATGTGAAATAGAAGCATTGACATTTTCCACAGACTGTCTGTCCATGTCAGTAAAATAAGACCACTGTTGGATAACAATGACTACAGATTGAGTTTCTGAAGCAGTGAAATGTGTCCTCAGCGTGGTCATTGTAGTCAGTCGGCCTTGAATTAAGAATTGAATGTCCTCGGTCACTGCATCTGTATGTACAGCTTTTGTAACAAAAGTGTTCTTCTGCAAACTGTGCTGCAAATACCGCATGCTGTTGTTTTAGGATTTATACGGTCAGTCAAAAGAAAAAAAAACAACATTATTTTTTATTGTTTTAATTGCATATAAAATTTCTTTTTTTTTCAAATACAGGTGTGTTGAAACTGGTATATAATTGACATTTTTGGTCCCATTTTCAAACATGAACACAAAAAATATTACATAAAGCAACAAATATGTGTCTATCAAACAGCTAAGCAACCCAAACATCATGGTTATGCTGCTAGAAAAGTCAGAGTCAGGTCTCCAAAGTCATTTAAATTCATCTTCCAGTTGATATGAATTTTGTTATTTTGAGGCATTTCACTTAAATTCTCGAGGCCTCTAAATGTTGCCAAAGTTAACAGAATTCATCCTCTGGGTCCGTAAATATGTTCCAATCATCCAACAGTTTAACACAAACAATAAAAAGACACCAGTGGGGTGTGCTCCTCAGAGGACACGTCTGCAAAGTGTTATGGCATCAATTTAGGTATTTCAGTTGGGGCCTATAAGTGAAGAGTTAGGAGAGCTGCAAGACTAAATACTCAGATTTACACACATGATAACACACAGAGAAGAAATAATACTGTTTAATGCCATAGTTCTCAAACTGTGGTGCGTGTACCACTAATGGTACGTGAGCTTCAGGAAAATCAGAAATGCTGTACCATCACCCATGTGTATATCAATCATTTTCAATGCTTTTCAATGTTATTTTAACTTAACTCCATATGGGGGTCTTTAGTATCGTCACTATAAATCACTCTATTTGTCATTAACACCTTCACTTTCATTTTTTTCCCTTGTGTTTTAAATCGTTAAGAACTGTTATAGACAGACGACATTCGTTAAGCAAAAATGTTTAATACAGCAGTTAAAACAGTTTCTACACAGACTTATTTGTGGATTACTGAACACAGTGTTTACGTTTGTATGTTGAAACGTTCACGTTTAAAACAAAGTGACAAAAAAGAACAGTGGAAGAACACAAACACATTTGTGCATCAATGTTGTAAAAATCTTCTAATAACTGTAACAAGAGGATCGTTGCTCTCAGGTCTTTTGAGGTCAGATTTCATTTGCAGTGCCTTTGTGCGTATTTTTTATTTATTTATTTTTATGAAATTGTCCTGTATTAGACAAAAACATTTTTATAATTTTATTGCATCTGAATTGTTCACATTCTGGACACATTGTCACTCATCAGATGTTTGAAAAATGCCAAGCCACAAGTTCAGAAGTTTCAAAGGTCCACGGAATACTAGGCAGTAATGGAAGTTAATAACTTCTATTTCTTATAAATACAAATTAAATGAAATTGTAAATGTACTGGTGGGTACCTGGGCCTCTTTTAACACCATAAATTAACACAGAGCCTTTGTTAGCAGGAGGCAGTGTACATGAATAATTCATCCAGCAGTGGAGAATAATTAACTTCTAAAACAATAAACTTACATCATGATCAAGGCAATATATCAAAACTTTAATTCTAATGGCTCATAACAGCAGTAACAACCATTTTGTTAATAAAAATCATGCCTTGTATTGATCAAGACACAAAAGGAAGGCAAAATTAGATTTTCATTCCAGCACAGCAGAACTAAATATTCATGCCTTCATGTAACAAGAGAACACACACACACACAGAGAGAGAAAACAATGGCACAGAAACATGTGTTTTCACTGACCATCCAATAAATAAAGTGCAGGTAAACATTAAGAGTCACAAGGTCATGAGGATGTCTCGCTCCTGCATGCTGGTGTAGAATGGTTTCCCAAACACAAACGAGTGCAGTCCTGCCCTCAGCTTCTCAGCAAAGGCCATCACGAGGTTCAGGTCTCCTTCCACCGTCAGATCCAGGTCCGTCTTCAAGTTGCGCAAAGATCGAAACGGCTTCTTCCCCTTTTGCCTGCAAATGAAAGTGAGCAAAAGTGTTTCACTGTGCTGTAACTGCTAACAAGCTACAGTGCTCAGGGTCAGAGGCTCTGTATTAGCATTGAGCCGGGGCTGCAGCTGTGCGCACGAATGCTAGGGCCACCATGAATTATGTATGTGGACACAGAATGGCAAGTGAGCATAAACAACCCTGTCAAGACACCTGTGAAATAACCTGCCCTTAGACATCAGGCTGTTAGCAAGCCCGTAAACAACAGCGCTCATGTGCTTTTGCTGCGAGCACAACAATAACGGCTTTGTTTGTTTTGTTTCTGCAGCTTTTACTGTGAAAAATGTCCTCATCCTCATCGTCATCATCATCATCATCCTCGTCATCATCGTGGAGCATTTTAAACACAGCAAAATAGGATCACAGCAACTATTCTAATATTAGGTCAGAAAACACCAACACTATCATTTATATTAATAAATGACAGCATATTGTAAAAGGATTGAATATGAAGCCAATAATATCTCTACAACTGAACATGATTTCCATTTATTTTACTTCTCTTTTTCTCTTGAATTTCAACAGAGGAAAACGTTGTGACACTGAAGTTAAATCCTTGTTTGGGCTCAGCCACCATTTTAAGTCAACTCACTTAGAGAGACTTACTCACACACTCTATTAGTGCAGAATAATAACGGGTTTCTCTGCTACGAATAACAAAGAAATGACTTCAATTGAATCATTTTAGTTTGTGGAGAAGACATTTTGAATCAACAGGAAAATAATCCACAAATCATTTACAAACATCATTCATGACATTTGGCGCTCTTCCATTATACAGTTATAACACAACTCTGTTGTGGGCGGGGTCTATATGCGACACAAGCACAAACTAATGACGGTGTACTATGTCATTAGAATCAGAGAATTAAAAAGATTTTCTGCCTGACTGGAGCTGAAGTGAAATGCTGCTGAACGTGGTTGTGATTGGGCGTTCAGCCGTGCTGCAGCTAAACACACCAGACACCAGAATCCTCCGTTAAATATTGAGATTTCAGACATTTCCTTTGCTAAATGTTGGAGATTAACGCATGTTTTCAGGATTTTTAACTGATCTACAGTCATGACTCTTCCTGTGATGATGAGCTCAGTGGTAACAAACAAAGCACCAGGCACCAGAAACTATCACTGATGGAAAACAAAAAACAGTCGAGTCCAGGCGAGCAGTGCTAGAACTGCGTCATGGAAAAGAGCCAACTTTGAATTCCTGGAGGGATTGATTAGTCATGGCTTGAGCTGGGGCTGCACGGATTGTAAAGTTTTTAATTTGAGTAAAAGGTTTTTTAACACAGGGGTGAGAGGGGAAAAAACATGAGAGATGGGAGAGAAAAGAAGTGAAATCTCTGGTGGGTTCTGACTTCAGCCAGAGGCTTAGCAAACAACAAACATGACGTTTGGAACAGGAACCCGCAGGGTGCAGCTGCTGGATTTAGTGAAACAGAGTCCGGTTTGTCCTCACACCACCTTCTGCATCAACGTGCCTTTGATTTAGACGTTAACACAACAACAAATAAAAAGAAAGAAGAGTTAAGTAGCTTTGCTCTTCACTAAATCCTCCTCAGGGACACGGTTCAGTTTCTTGTAACAAGAACTGGGAATAATTGTATGAAGCTAATTTACAGTCAACTGTGGTAGAGTTGGTTCATATGCTGAGATAAAAAATCTTTATTGTGAAATAGACTTCACACCCAAACAGTGTGGGACTATTAATATAAATCAATAAATAGGTTTTTCATTTTCAATGTTGTAATTGGGTTTTAAATTGCTGTAAAATATGTGTGATAGATATTTATGTTGATGGATAATTACACACTTTGTCGTGAAGCTGAAGCTTTCAAATATGAAAATGAAATAAATAAGAAAATAATTGAAATAAACCTGATCTCCATCTTAATCTAATGTCACTACACCAGTGTGAAGTATATGTGAGGAAGAGGAGGAGGAGGAATAAATCTGCCTCCTTAGCTCGACCTCTTTACACCACTGTACTGGTGTAACGTTGGTGATTAGGGTGTTAGATCTCAGGTGTAAAAAGTTTGACAAACACTAATCGAAGCGTTTTACTTTCACTGGCAGCATTTATCACACACCTGCCTCACACTTTTACACTTTCTTCTGTCAAACATCCATCACATCCATTCACACGCTCACAGTCACACGCTCACAGTCACACGCTCACAGTCACACGCTCACAGTCACACGCTCACAGTCACACGCTCACGCACTTGCCCAGGGAGACATCTGCATGCTGACTAGAAGAAGTGGGTATTGAACCCTGACCTCTTAGTTTGAAGATAAGCTGTTCTATCACTAATCAACAGCTGTGAAGAGAGTGAACAGAGTTACTAGTTCAGCTTTAAAGGTTCACGATACAAAAACAGATGTAGCCAATTATCAGAGTAATGAATACATGATTTTAAAATCATAACTTCAGAGAGACACTTTGGTCTGGGTTTCCCGGAGTCTTTAAAATGCTATACTTCTATATCGAGTTAAAGGTAGAATAATAGTCTGAAACTAAAATGAGCAACAATCAAAAGTCATCTGAGCTCGACCAAGGGTTTACAAATGTTCTAGTGCACAAAGAAAAAGAACTTTCAGGAAGTCTTTAAATGACCTTTGCAAACAACAGTAGGAAGACTATGTAAAAGCTGGAGGATTTAAATATGGAGTGACTGCTGTCCTAAAGGAGTGGGAAGGTCAGTTCACTGATGAGAGCACAGAAGGATGTGTCACGCCCAGATGGAGCTTTGACCCAAGTCGCCACAGGGAGGGTGTGATGAAAAGTCTGGGCCTTTGGAGCTGAGCCACGGGGAGGTTACTGTAACGCTGATGGGACTGGAGAATGACCAGTTATACTATTATTCTGACAAACTGAAGTGGGTCCATGGAGAGGATGTAGTCAAGTGTAAAGCTACCAGTGCTGTTCTTTTATAACCTTGTTTAACTGTTGAGCCAATGTTCTAAATGCACTTTGATGCAAAAGGTGGTGTGAGGCCATTAAAAGGCTGGAATAAGTCCATTTATGTGGCAGAGGGAGGCAGAGGAGTGACAAGTTTCCTGTCAGTGATTAAAATGATGATCATAAAAGCACCATTTGGTGTTTTGATGATGATGGGGAAACATGTTGCTGCTGGCTTCATTCCAGACTCTCTGAGCCTCGCTCGGCTGTGAAAGCAACGTGCTTTAAATCATTGCGTTACACGATTTCCTTACTCCATATATTATTGACTTCATTTAACACTTATGCATTATAGAGGAGAAGGAAGTGATGCTAAGGATTCATCATTCTGTGTCACCACACCATCAGTCAGCACTCAGCACACCGCACAGCGCGCTCTCATGTGCGGCCACAGTGACAGGTGCCATAAACAGAGAGGGCTGAGTGTTACGCTGTTTGTTTGATGAGATCTGCCCAACATGTTCAAACTCAAGGACACACTTCTCCGTGCTCCTGTCCGCATGCATATACATTATGTGCATCGTCCCTCCAGAAGGACACAAACGGGACCAGGGGAATACTAAAATTATTCACACACTTTATTTACAGCTTTGATTCTGTGATGGTGTGATTACACAGAGGCACAAAGTCAGTCGATGTCAGTTGTTGTCTGTGAGGTTTAAAATAAGAATCGGAATTTAAAGCTATAATCACAGGGTAACTCACGATACGTTACGACATGAGACGATAACAATATTGTGATACAATGATTGTGTGATCAAGACAATCATGATATCTGTCTAACTGAAGTGTGAAAAGAGCAGGATTTCTCTATAATTCACAACATAAGAGAACAAAGTGCATAAAGTGTATGTATTGAACGTGGCTGGAGCATCTGTTAACGGAGCGTTCTCTGCCATTATCCCTCGGCCCGGTAACTTCCTCCCAAGTTTCCCACATACGTTCGAGAAGCGTCAAAACAGTGTCACTCTTTGTTTAGAGAGCAGTAAAATCACTTTCATATGCAAAGTGAGAGTAAGAAAGTAAGAAAAGTAACTAAATACAACAGCAGACAATGTATTTTCTGCAAAGTCGTAAACCAGTAGCCTTGGTTTTCAAAACTTGGAATAGATGTACAATCTTCAAATTTACAAACACTATTTAGATATATATGAAAGTATCTAAAGATATTTAGATTTCTTTAATACGTTAAAATGTTGGTGATCAGGGACCCGACGCAGCCACTGAGCTTGCTTATGCCTCGGGCCATGAATCAATACATTTGTCTGGGTGTAGATCCTGTACTGCAGCCCTCACAGTGCTGTAATAAACACATCAAACATGTATGCTGGCATAACTGTCCCTCACTAACTTCTCTACCTGCACAATGAGAATATTAGTGGTGTTTTATGCAGATGATTCCCACACAACGTTCCATCAATAACGATGTCCTCTCAGCTCTCTCCTCCACTCGTCTTCTCGCAGTGAGAGTTCTGTGTGTTTTGAAGGCGGAGCTTTGATGAGAGAGCAGAGGGATGTATCGTTGCATTGCTTGCAGGTGTAGCCTGCAACTGCATGCTTTTCCAGACTTTAGCTTTATTTATTCATGATATTTTAACTACAATACCGAGTATTCTATTGTTTATACATCAAGGGGCTTGGAGAATATTAGCAAGATATTTCAGCAAAGTTCAGCTCTGTTAAAATGCATTCATGGAAGCTGATTTACATAATGGACAAAAATAACAGATATAATGATATTCTTGGCAAGTGTAAGTCACAATGACTGATGAGTTTTTAAGTGCGGTGTCTGTGCTCAGATTTGACCATCTTCAAACATCAAAAATATCTGTAGCTTCTAGATTTCATGAGCAACACATCACAGCTACAGATCGAGAGCAGGGCGAGGGATCTGTGTGACTCATCTGTTCCTTTCTGCAGCTCAGTGGAAAGGAGCCTACATTCTGTGCTCTCTCCCTGCATGCTATCCTGACCATATGTTTATCTTTCACTCACTGTTTGACATCCTGGTCTTCATCTTCATCTGTTCATCGAGTGTCTGCTGTGCACCTCCGGTCAAGTGAATCAGAGTAACTTATCCTTATTCCTCAGGCAGTTCAGTGTCGTGCACAGAGGACACACCTCTCTGCACTATTGAACTCGGAGTGAGGACGAGCAGATGTTTCTCAGGTGAAAATAATCTCATCAGTTCCTCGTCATCCTTAGTTTGGTGATTTGTCCCTCTGGAGCTGCCATAGCCTCACCACTGTACAGCAAATCTTTGGATATTATCAGTTATCAGTCACTGATACGACGACGATCAGACTACAGGGCTTTGGGCTTTTTTGATTGTGTGTGTCCTCGGGCATGTGGTGATAATGTTGCTGTCTGATCAAGTGCAATCACAGCTCATACTGAACATTAATCATTTTTGTTATTTCACTACCTTCTTATTCCTCTGCTTTAAACGTGCACTAAAGTCCAGACTTTTTCTTGAAATTCTCAGGAGGGAAAAATACTCTAGATACCTGCCAGTAAACCTTATGCAACATCCACCCCTTCACCAGAAAGTTGTGGAAATGGTCCTGCTCTTGAACACATCTAACCAAGGCTGCACTCTTCATATGTTAAAGGCAAATGTTAAAGGAACTCAATTTCCAGACATTTTCCTGAGTTCCCGTCTTAAAACGCTCGGCTTGGTACAGTATGGTATGTATTTTTTAGCATTTCCAGTAGGAGTAGTAACAAAATAACCCCAGAGTAAAATCTGACGGTACGGTCAGTCAGCTGATCGGGCGACAGAAAAACCCCTTGTGATCCTGCCCTCCATTGATGTCCGATGTCATCGTTCATTGATGTCACGCTAAACGCCAAGCCTGATCTAGGGCTTTACCACTCCATGCCATACTGTACCAAACCAAACCATCTTCAGTACCATGATGGAAACACAGTATTAGTGACGGTTCTTACGTTTCGTCCTCGATGTACTTGAGCAGCGTGAGGGCCTTCCTGTGGAGCAGCAGCAGAAACTGGGCCAGATAGGTGCTCCGCAGGGACAGCCCCGGCTTCAGCATAAACACCTGGGTATGAAGCAGGATGTCAATTAATAGTCCAGGCCACAAATCAGCGGGAAAAACCGAACAATAATAATGAATACTGCCCCCCTATATACCTCCTTTGTGCTAACCTTGAAGAGACTACATCATGGCATCACATGTTTCATGTATGTGCCATTGAGGTCATCTTAAACAAAACATGACTTTCTGCTGTAAAAAAAATTATTTATTTTCACTTGATGATTTTACATAAAAAGGCTGAATGAATACACACTTTGGGTTTAAAAATGGTAAATGGTAAATAAAGAGTTTGGAAGAATCATCATCATATATAACCATATATATATATATATACATATACATATATATATATATATATATATATATATATATATATATACACATACATATACATATATACATATATATGTGTATATATATATATATATATATATATACACACACACATGATGTGCTTTGTTTCACTAAGAATAAATAATGAAAAGTAGCTGTCGTCTCACCTCATCTATAAATGACTTCACCAAGGTGTCTTTGTGCATGACGTCCTGAAAAATATTACTGAGAAAAAAAGGAATGATATTAGATGAAAGGTTAGAAGATGTAAAAAACAAGGACTGTGTGCGTGACTCACAGGTCAGGTGTGAAGGTTTCATCCGTGTAAATGACCGTGTCTGGAGGTATGTCCTCCTCGCTGTCGGTCTTCCAGAGCGCACTCAGCTCTGAGCGCATGTAGCGCCTCTGGTTGAATGTGTGCTCGTGGCACGGCGGCATCTGCTTCACGGTGTTGATGTCGACGTCAATGTGAGTGGTTGGATATGGGGAGTAGAGAACCTGACGGAAGGGCAGGACAAAGCTGCCTGTGGAATCCTGGGAAGGAAACAAAGGGAAGGAAAAGACAGCTATCAACAATATGTGAACTGGAGGCTCATCATCTCACTATGTGGTATGACTATCACCTTCACCAAGGAGGCTATATTTTCACCCGCATCTGTTGGTTTAATTACAAAACAATTACTGAGCCAATTTTCACAAAACAAAGTGGAGGGGTGGGGCATGCACCAGCGAGGAACAAATTCAATTTTGATTTGATGAGAGGAAGTGGGCGGATCAGGAATTGTTTTATTAGTGTTGTTAACATTGCAAGACCTTTTGAATTAAAGGGGAGTGTTGAGAGTGCCATTGTTATTTTGTGTCAGATGTGGGATAACATGCAGTGTTATAATCAGTATATGGAAATAAAACTCACAAAGGAGGAATATCAGAAAAGCTTTTGAAAAAAAAAACATGCTATGTGTAGGCGTCATGTGTGGGTTTTAATGTCTTATTTCATATCTCACAAGTAGAGAACGTCTGCTATCCTTTTGTTTGGTTTGTTTTTCTTCTTCTGGTTTCACACTGCATGTATACATGGAAATCTAATAGTGTATAAGATACATAACAGAGTCGGTGTGTACCAGACTCATGTTCTTAACTATCAGCTTATTTGCTGCCCTTGTTCCTGTTTACCCACTCTGCCTCTCCCCTCAACTGCCGGGGAAATTCTCGTGTTATCCAAGGACATTCCCACGCTGCACACAGGAAACTATTTCGAGAGACGAAGGCATCAGCAACATTGTACGGGGAAAGTGAGACACAAAACACAAACCACGGTGTAGAAAAATCACGAGATATGCGTTACACGCCGCACCTCCAGTGACGGGTTGTGCGTTTGTTACGAAGTGAAGAAGAAATGTCAGAACAAGGATGTGAGAGCAGCCGTCCTCAGGACATGTTCTGCCTTCTACTGTAACTAAATGAAGGCTGTGATTTGGCTCGTTATGTCAACCGCTTATAAATTGTAAACTTTACTTTTTAACATTTTAACGTCTGCTGGTCCTTAAATAAAACAGGCTTCTTATGTGCCCTCATCACAAAAGTCCAGTGACCTAAATGTGGCCATTTCCTTCTTTATTGCTAAAAAAAAATGATGCCATTCTAAACAATGGAGAAGTTTGGCTGAAGACTGAAACATCATTACAAAGTTTCATCATGGATTTTCTTCCCCAAAACCGAAATCACCACAATCTTGTGGAATGTGTTTATAATGACTCTTAGACATTTGCATAACTTATTCAAGGTTTTATAAGTGAGATAATTATTATTAACATTGCACAGTTGTTTTTAATGTTTATTTACACAGTTTTATACATATTTTTTCCACTGTATTTAAGGTTTATTTTGCAATGTTTGGTTAAGGTCAGATGTGATGGTATTGCATGAAGGACACAGCATTTTTGTTCACAAAGACAAAACAGAGGCAGAAAAATAACGTCATGTACCTTAATTTGTTAATTAAAATATCAATATTTGCCCAGTCACACTGGTGCATTAAGTCAATAAAATGCATATTGTAATCTACTGATGCTTTATGTTTGCTAACTTTAAGGACATTAGAACTTAGCAGTTGTTTTAAATGCAGTATGTATTGCATTGGATTATTGTTGTGCAATTATCTGTGTACGGTTTCTGCCTCTGTGAAATAAGCTTAAAAAATGTCTGAGGGGGAAAAAACAAGGACAACAGCGTGGGCAAGATCAAACAGGCAGACAGCACACAGACCAGTGACCAGGCTCGAGTTCAAACCACAATGTACTAATGAGAAGGAACTGGTGTGTCTACCTTTAGCAGACCCTGGACAAATAGGCCTGTGTCGTATTTGAAAGAAGAGTCAGCCTTACAGAGGCGGGAGCACTTCCTCTCTGCAGGAGTGAGGAAGAGGCAGAGGGTTCGCACAATCTAAAGAAAACAGTCAGAGACAGAGTTAAAAACTTAGCTTTCAGTCAAATAAAAAAGTATATTCAATAGATTTCAGGCAAAGTTTAGGGCATATTTTGCAAAATAAATGGAAAAACTTTATTTAATGAAACTATTTGACACTGTAAAGGTTTGGAATCACGCTGTATCAGGTTTCTAGTTTTTAAAAGTGGACAGAAATTGAACAGCCTTTTGTTTTGTTTGGTTGTTTGTAGATTTTCTGCTAGTTGAATTAAAACGAAGGTGAACTGCTGCACAATCAGGACCATAATTACTAAAAAGCCACATTTAATTATAGACCTTAATCTGGTATTAGCCTTCATCCTAGCTGTTAGAAACAAATAAAATCTTGATTTAAATGGTTGTCAATTCAGGCCTCAAGTCAACTAAACGACAGTTAAAGGTCCAGTGTGTAACATTTAGGAGTTTTTACTGGCAAACACTGAATAAACTATTCATAAGTATGTATGTATAATTAAGCCTGTAATGGCTTGGTTTTCAAAACCAAGGGTTTTCTGCAGGTGAAAATATAGCCTCCTTGGTGAAGGACAAGCAGGTTATTTTACTTCAGGCAGGTATTTTCCTATTTACCTCGGTATTTGGAAGTCCTCTGTTACAATCTGCAGTGTCACCATTCTATAATCCCTGTTTTTGTTGACAGCTGAAGCAGCAACTTTGCTCTGTTTGAGATTCAAACTACTGACAAACCTGTTCAGAACAGTGTGTTTTTAAACTATGCAGATGGTTTACAAATCCTGTCTGTGTGCAGCCACTAATCCAGTAAATTTACCTTATTTACTTTCTCTGGATTGCTTCCCACGACTATTGAACAGCCACAAGTCTGCAGATGAGAGCTGATGGCCCTGAACCAAAGAGACAAAGGGTTGTAAATTACAACCAATTAGCGCCATTGGCATTACTCTAATTATTAATGGCAGCTTTTAGGAATCATGGCAGAGATAGATGAACTGACTCCAGTAAACATTGAAGAGGCTGGAGGAAGAAGAGAAACAGCTCTGGTCAATGAGAAGTTACATTAGCCTAGTAAACCTGAAATGTACTTTTTACACATGTATGCCAGCAGACAATATTCCTGTTTGGTAGAAAATGCATAATGACAAAACTGTGGCAAATGGACAGTCAGACGGCTTCAGCAGCTTTGAATTCATGTGAACTGTCCTGTCTCTGTGTTGTTTATCTGTCTGCGTTGCTATTGCAAAATATTACCTTCAAGTAAAGACAAGAAGAAACAAAAGAATTCCCCCTTAGGGAGCAGCAGAATGACCTCCATTCACCTCAAATTTTCAAAAGCTCTGCAACCAAAAAGATACATTATAAGGAGGCTCATGATTTCTTTATCTTCTGGTCACGTGGTGTAACCTTACTACGAGTCTAGGCCTGAGTGCTGCAGGACGCATGAAATCATTGCAAGTTTCCATTTGTATTTACTTTTAAATCTGTGGTGTTGTGCTGTAGAGTCAGGGGGAGAATTACCTCTGCGACATATCAGACAAGTCAAAGCAAAGCTTGCATTAAAGTACAACTATGCAGGATATTTTTAATGTAACAGCTTCAGAGTCATTGTGATGGTTAAATGTCTTGCTGCGGGGAGATTGGGGGCTGTCTCCACTCCCCCCGTCATCTTTCAGCAGAAAACCAGCCTTGCAAGATCAAGGCTGCCAAGTCTCGGGTCTCGCAAGAAACACAGATTGCTTTACTTCAGCCTGGTTTTCACACTAAGGTTAGTCCATCTTAAGGTTAGAGAAAGATTTCACACACAACCTCACTCCAAACATAATGTGACCTGATGCAAGCTTTGCTTTGAATCTAAACTACAACAAGCGACTGCCATTGTTTGCCCATCCCTGATTGGTGGTATAAATGAAATATTCCTGAGCTGACACTTTGTCATGTCCACAGATGATGGTGAACTAATCCAGGTCAGCTCAGAGCAACTGGGAGCTTTATTGTCAAAATGGACTTTCCAGACTGTCAACACTAAACAGCAATTTAGCTACAATCCTTTTCTCAGGAGGAACCTTCACTAAAGTAGAGAGCCATTACTCATCATTGGAAGGTTGATGGGTGTTAAACAGGCATTGTTCATCATCTGTCTCCATTTGTCTGCACTGGAGCGCTTACTTGTGGAGGAAATCCTCATGGCAGCTGTCCCCGATGTCATCATCATTCAGCACGGTGTCTTTTATCTACTCAGCAGGAGCCAAACAAAGAAATTAGTCATTTTGAAAATTGGTTACAAAAGAAACAACATTACAGATGGGCACTGTTGCAGGCCCTGCCATGAAAATCTGATTCAGAAACCGCAAGAAGATTTCTTGGGGAGGTTATTCTCTCCTTTTTTGTCACATTAGGGGAACAATGTATAGAACTACTCTGGATGGTAATCGAGGAAACATGAATAATTCAAAAGCTTTTGCAAAATGAGGCCATTTGAAAAGTTCAAGTGATAGAACAAACCATGGAAATTTGCAAACATTTGCAACCAAAGGCAACTTGTTTCCTTTCAGTTCCTGTAGCTATAGCATTTACTCTGAATTCACTATAAATTATTTAAGTGCTAATATTTTTTGGTTTAAATAATGAATGAAAACAAATCTGAAAACTTAATTACTGTGTCAGTAAACAACAAATGTCCTTTCTTGTTTTAAAGTAGGCTCAAAGATGTTGTTGCTACCTCAGTGAAACAATCAATCAGCATGTGTGTGTGTGTGTGTTGCTCACATCTATATCTTCTTGCACACTGTGTGACTTCATAGAGGCCAACAGCTCCATGATTGGGATTATCTCCAGGCTTAACACTGAGATGATGTTGTAGCCCTGAGGATGAAGGGAGGAGGAAACACAACACAGCATATAAATGGCGTAACACGAATGGAAAACACTGTGGAGCAGACACTTTAGAGGTATTGATTTGATGCAGCATGTTCTCCAATCCGTTGATTCTACCACATTCACTACATTTGCCTTTCTAAAAAGGTACAGAGAAATAAATTAAAATTAAAATTACAACCGTTGCAGCTAAAACTTTACTAAATAACTTTTAACTATCAAAAAACGTCCATTCCATTTAAACCGTTAGTTCACACAGCCTATCAACTCTATACAACTCTCTGTTTAGATGTCATGTCACCCGGCTCATATTGCCTAGAAAAGGTCATTTGTTTTAAGTCAAAACAAAATATATTCAAAAATCCGTTAACTCCACAAAGCTTTAATCCACAGCTGCAGCAGAGAGCAGATTTTCATGTAATGTGACCTCGTCGGTGTCAGTTTTATTGTGTGTTATAATTATAAAATGTCTTTTACAATTTTACAATCAGCCTGCCCCTGCACTGCCACTACATACACGTAAACGATCCCTCAGTCAGGTCCGATAGTATTGTTTGACTGAGTCTGTTTTCAGATAGAGGACGTAGTATACAATTATTGTTGTTCACGGAATATTCTTTCTGTTCATGAAGACCAAATAGAGGCAAAATAATATCAATAACAACAGAAAATCACCCAAACTTACACACTGGAGCTGTAAGTTAGCAATCTTAGACCACAAATGTGATATTTGGTAAAGGACAGTGATGCTGTTTGGATACTAAACATTTTGGTACCAAATCCTACACCAATACTGAGAACCTTAACTGAATACCAGTATCAACACAGAACAATCCATTCATAAATTAAGCAGTTAATAAAGAAATATTTTTCTTCACAACTATTATTGTTTATTTAGGGGCATAAATCTAGTTATGTTAGTGTTAATACAAGCAGTGGCACAAGAAGTGAATTTAGCTCTGAACTGAAAGAGTATAGAGGACAGATCTCCAGCCCTCGAGTCAGCTGTAAGGGCTTTGACATAAATATATGACGATATATTTAGTTTCTCAAAATGTAACAACACAACTAACACAGCAGAGAAGAGGCCAAACTGCAGGTGTGTCGGGCAAAAAAGAAAGAACCGTGCTACAATATTTACGTCAGGAGGAGCAGTCTGACAAAAGGGACGCAGTAAAAATAACAATCGTGACAAACATGCAAAACACTGGAGACTGATAAATATACAGCAGCGTCTGCAACAGTGATGCATTGTAAAGCACTGTGCGTCAGCTTATTTTATCTGCCCTTATTATTATCATCTACTCACCAACTTTCTCTGCAGGAGATCTCAGATGTAATTAGCAAATGAACTCCTGTGTGTTCAAAGTGAGCAACTTAATTATTGTGCCAATGTTGCTGCAACCCCAAAAGGATGAAACCATGGAGATAGATGACTTAATACCACTTGAAAATCAGGAGGCAAGGTTAGATAAGGTTTCAAGAAGTAAAATGGGTAATTAGTGATTCATTTCTTATCAATATTTCTGTGCACTCCATTATTGAAGGGGCAGGAGTAAGACAATCTTATGTTACCTGCACATTTTAATTAACAGGAATAAACTTTCATGATAATAATTAGTCAACATAGGTGGTCTGTCAGTTCAAGCTATTCCATGACCAGTACATGAAGCTAAAGGCAAAAACTGGAATCATCAGCAACAAAACATGAGAGAGAAGAAAGGAAATGTCTCATATGACCCCAGTGTTCTTTCTCTGTACATTGCTAAAGTGAAAAATATTTAAACAACTTAAATCAATCTAGAGTAAAGTCAAAAGTTGAACTCAAATAACAGATACTTTTTAAGCTGAGGTGCCGCTGTATGAAGCTACTGTTTCTCACTTTACTTGCACTGTGTGCTTCTTCTGCCTCGCCTGCTCAGTTGTGCACAGAAAATGCATTTCTCCACAGACATGAAAATAACTCTGCTATTCCAAGAGCTAGTCACAGAGAGAGTTGTGTGGAGGCTTAATCAGCATTGTTTGAACTCATCTGACAATAGTTTAAATGTGCCAGACGTTTGTTTATATTTCCTGTATCGCTAAAAATGAAAATTCATTCTCAGAAAGAAAAAAAAAACAGCTCTTGCAGGTTCTGGCAAATCTGCTTTTAGACTTACAAATAACAAATAATGTCTGGAACTCATCTAAATCTCATAATCCTGATTTAATAATAAACAGGCTGTGGGTGTAATTCCCTCTATGAATCACTCATGTCTGTAAAATACCCATATATTATTATTATTATTATTATGACTTGGTTATTTGTAGTACTGTGCAAATACAAAATAGAAACATATGACCAGGAGTGAGATGTCAAAACATTGGGGGGTACCTTCTGCATCCAAATGCGGCCCTTGCGGATGACGTGTTTTAGCCTCTCGACACAGATGGTGTGCAGAGGCAGGTAGAAGGCCAGCTCTGTCTGGGGCAGGATAATAGACAAGGCACAGGTATTCTTGTCCCCCTTTAGCTCACCGTCAAAAATGAGAGACACAATGATGACTCCTTTTTCTGCCAGGACAAAGAACTTCACATCCACAGCGCCACACTCTGCACTACGCAGAATCTCCCCATTGAGGGTATGATTGGCCAAAAAGGTGACCTCTCCATCACTGAGGAACATCAGCTGGTCTCCCTTTGGTGCCCAGATGTAGCGCACCCGTGGACCCAGGATGTTGTCCCAATAGGCAAAGGTGGCAGCCAGCAAGGGACATTCGCCCTCGACTGGTACTTCAGACTTTGCCACAGCAGGTGACTGGGGTGGACAGCCAGAAGACATTGGAGTGGTTTGAAAATGTCAACGCTTACCAGAAGTCTGAATGAAATTCAATCTGTATCAAAAGACAAAAGACAGTTCTATTTATAGTAGCTGTACGTCACACAATAGACAGAATAATTGCAAGAGTGGGCAGGTAGTAAATACACTCACAAGCTATATTGTGAATTTGTATAATCATCAGCAATAACAATTTTATATTCTGGAAAAAATAATAATGACGCTTCTTATCTTTTTAAGAGAGATGAAATAATGATTGGCGCATCAGTTCACAAAGTTACCTTCAAACTATACATCACATTGTATAGCTACTCATGTTCTCTGCTTTCCTTCAAACTAAAACTTGTGACCGGCTGGTCCTTCAACTTCCTCATGTCAGCACTGAGTTAGGAAATAATGCTTTGAAGTTTCTGTGCAGCAGAGTCTTCAAATCTCAGCAGAATGCTTGAAAACGTAAAGTGCATGCACAGCTGGGTCATTGTTGGTGTTATATACTGTATGTTCAGTACTGAACAGTCTGCAACAGGTTTGATGATACTTTCTTTTGGATGACTGTTTCATTGTGAATGTTTGTGTTTTTATTCTCGAATTATTGCAAACAAAATCATTCATATTGTTAATATTAACACATGGACTTTGTAAGGTGAAGGCTTCAAATAAGTCTAACGGTCCCTCGGTGCACTGGATCTTTTTGTATCCTTAGTTATATTTGAGTCAAATCAAAAAGCTGCTTCCATAGTGACATTAGTTGAGAAATAAGAGCAGAAATAAAACCTTAAACTGGTTTGACTCATATTAAAACCCCAGTTGACCAGATAATAAAGGATATGTTGCTGTCTTTGCAACCGGGCTACTACCGATGACTAATAATAAACCCTAAGAAAGTGTTCGAACACATTTTTACAGACGTTAACAAGCTAAAACATTCCCGGTTGTGTGTAACCAGTTATTAGTTTGTAATAATGCTAACTCAGGGTTAGCTCGCTACGTAGCGTTAACCAAACAGGAAGCTATCAGACTTACTTGCTCGGTGTTCTTAAAGGAAGAACTTGATAAGTTTACAACACAGTCGTGCGTCGCATTGTTTTCATGTTGCTGCTCCAACATCACGATGTATCGATCTATTAATGATGATTAGCCAGCTGCATCTTCTCTGTGCTATCTTGAATCCACTTCCTGAAACGTCAGTCGACGAAGTCGTACGTCAGTAGCTGACAGGAGGACACAACGCCCCCCAGCGACGGGGACATGGTACTGTGCGGAGAGTCAATGATGTCATTTTTATTCAAGGCGGCCACCTGCAGAACAGGAGTCATTTAAATTCATTCACATGAAGCCTGGGACATTTAAATGACTGTATCTGCAGGCAAAATGAGCTCTTTTTAATGTCATTGTTCTGGGGGCGGTAGAGTGATCACACTGAGCCTTTTCACTGCACTATCTATCCATCCATCTATCCATCCATCCATCCATCCATCCATCCATCCATCCAGACAATGCAATCCCAACAACACCTCGCTGCTGTGCTTCCTCTCCTCCTCCTCCTCCCCACTGTAAATGACATTCAGTGTTTCCTGTAGCTGAGGAATGAGGCGTGACAGCACGTGTTCGTTGGTGTTGTTTGGTTGAGGATGATCCTACAGGCTGAGGACGGTTGCATCAGTCGCAGTTGTTGGATATTTGGTTGCATTCATACCACCACAAATATCTTCATACAGATTCATGGGGAAAGTTCACCTAATTTGCAGCGTTATATCCATTGGGCCCAGCAAGACACTAATGAGGTGGCTGATGCTGTTGGCTCTAAATGGCTTGTCAGCAGTCAAGAGATTAAATTGCATCTGCAGGCCTGAATTCTTCAATACAGATCCTCCTTGTGTTGGTGAAAATGGTTTGTACCTATATAAGTTATGTTTGCTGGTGTCCTGTCTCCATCCTGAGTAGTTGTTATACATTGGCTCCCAGCTGGTGTCCATTCTCATCAGTCAGACTTTGGCAGCTATTTTCAATTTCGTCTGAGGCCACTTGTGGCTTCTGGAATCGAGGACTGCAAATCTCATAGGGTACAAACACCATGCAGCTATTTCCTTTTTTTAAGCAGTTTACTCATGTCTCAAACCATCACTAGATTAAATGTTCTTATATTTAAATAACCCATACGTTATATTTGCTGTTGTTTGTTTTTCATTACCATGACCATATTACCATGTCAGATAATTCAATAATAATAATAATAATAATAATAATAATAATAATTAGAGTCACGTTATCTCTCACTCCATCTTAATCTAATGTCACTACACCGGTGTGTGAGGTATGTGAGGATGAAGAGAGAGCAAATAATCTTATTAGGAATAAATCTGCTCGACCTGTTTACACCTCTGTGTTTTAACGTTGGTCATTATGGTTTAACTTTGAGAGCTCAACATTTTCTCAGGTGGTACTAGGTATAAAAACTAAAAAGTATCTCATTTATGTTTTTCTCTTTCCGACCTGATGAAGACCATGCAACGCAGAAAGAGGTCGTTACTTGAAACCATTTTAATGTCAAATTTAAAGGACATGAATGGACCCATGACCTCGATTTACATGAAAGTGCCTTGAGATCATCCCCCCCCCCCCCCCCCCCGTGTTTTAATTCTTTTCATCTTCAAAGGCACCACAAGGTTCCTGGTTCAGTCTCGAGAAAGTCATTGAGCAAACACATGGGCCTTTTTGTGTCTCCTGCAGATTCTCCCTTGTGACATTTGGAGAAGAATTACCTCCATTATTTGGGCTCAAGCACAAGATGAGAATACATTTTGGGGCTAATGTCTGCATATTTCTTCCCAGACACCCACTGTGTGTGTTGGTATAACAATGTAATATGGTGATAGGAAAAAAAACTTGCATTCCATAGATATCTTGTGGCCGCAGACTGCCACAAAGATGCAATCCGACTCTCTAACTACCCACAGTAAGAAAAGGCTCAGCCAGTAACCAGTTTACTGCCAGTGTAAGACACAGTAATGATATTACTTTGCCGCTTGCAGGTTCTCCTGCCTGAATAATCGTGTACATTGCCCACAAAAATCACGTTTTAGACGTCTATTGCGTCCTAGTGCTCTGAGAGGATCCACACAGCATTATTAAAGTCATAAACTGGGTCTTTATGATTATGTTAGACTCTGAATACACCATGATAAGAATACTAAATACAGTAGTGCTAAAGTACAGATAAAGATACACTATAGGCAGGTTCTCTGTAAATGTAAAACCATGGTTTTTGTTGTCATTTAGGTTTTAATGAAATCATTTGAGCAATGAGCCTTTTTGGTGCTGTGCCTTGAAGATGAGCTGATACAATACCACATACTACAGTATATGAAGCTGGCAAGGAGATAAAAACGTGTCTTTATTCACCAACAACAAGCAACAGACAATTTCCACAACAAGGTAGAGTCTGTTGATATGAGCGTATACTTAGAACAGGAGAGCAAATCTTGTTTCCACAATTAATAGACGTGTTTTAAAGTATTAAAGCAGTTTATTTCATTAAAATATTCACATATAGCTTTATAGTTGCATAGTTACACTTTCTCTCCTCTGTTTGACAGCAGGAAGGCAGTGTTTCTTTCCTTCCATGTGGTAAACAGCCTTTTTTGTGCAGTCACACTATTGTTCTCAGTTGTCATTTTAGCCACACACATTCTCTAATGAGTGAGAGGCAAATGTGTCTGCGCTGCCTTTTTCTTCTTGTCACCACCGTGTCCTTCTGTGAGCGTGAAAAATGACTGGTCACTTATTTAACCTTCATGAGTCTCAGCTCCACGTTATGACACATTCTCCTGAGTCACTGCATGAAAACAGCTCTTTCACTGTTCACTCAGATGAATGCTCTGACCCGCAGGCTGATGACTATGAAAAGCTTATTTCAGCCCACAAATCATTTTATTTGTTACACTGTACAAGCATTTGTATGAAGTGACAATTTTAGGAGCTTAGTTTGTCTCGAGTAAAAATATCAAGACATATTCTTCATATCTGACTCGTCTGTCAACATGTCTGACTTTATTACAAGAGTGGAATTTCAACATTTTATTTATTTTGAATTAAACATTTTATTGTAAATTCAAATCAATTACATCTCATTATGGTCAGCCGAGCTCTAAGACAGGGGCTGGCAAGTCAATTTAACCCAATTAGCCCGATCTAAATCTTCATCACACAAACCCTGACTTTTTTCTACATACTTTTCTTCTCATCTAAACATATATACAATCTTGTATATATAAATCTAATTTAGGAAATGTATTGTTCAATTTCCCATATCTCTACTATTTAGAGCATTTCATTATCTTATTCATTGTATTTAATTTGTTATTGTTTGTGCATGATGATAACATTACCCAAGCCAAGGCATGGCATTGTTAAAGATAATATACATTGTACTGCTTCCTACTCCCTTTGAGCTCAGGTAGTGACAACCATGAAGATCATGGGCATGTTCACACAGCGCTGCACGTCACTGCTTGTAAATGATGAGAGAGAGGAGCATGCAACAATGTCTCACAAATGTGTTCATGCCTCTGGAGCTGAAAAGAGAACGAGGAAGAAAGCAGAGGCAGCAAAAGGTTTGATAATGTAACGTCATTTCAGGAATGTCAAGGTGATTTTGAAATAGGTCAATTAAGTTCCCTAATATGAAGAACATCACTAAATATCCTTGATATCCACATTCACTTATTTGTGTGAATAAATAGCAAGTTATCTAACAATGTATAACTTATAAAAGCCTGCTAATTAACCCTTTAACACTGAGCGTATCACAGATGACACATTTATTACACAAGTGCATTACCATAATTATGCAAGGGTTTGTGCCATCAGAAAAATTGTTATTATGGTAATCACACTTGTGCTGTTGCAGGAAGCCGGGGAATCAGCGCCTTTGTCATCAGAAAAGGAAAAAGTGGGAAAAACGGTGTTTGATTCACGGTGTTCTGTGTCGGACGTCGCGCTCATGACTCTTCCAGTGACGACACTCTCTGGTCTGTTGACGTCACATTTTAGCATCGTTACAGCTCAGCTGGAACCTCGACAGAGCAGGAACTAAAAAAGCACCAGGTACCAGGTTCTATCACTGATGGAAAAACAAAAGACGAGTTTTATGAACTGATAATACAATTAATCTGAGATTTCAGTAGAAAGAGAGTGAGCGCTGATCCATGAGCTCTGAGGAGTCACTTCATCTGTTCTTCACTGCATTAGTGTCACTGTTTCTGCTCAGTGAGACGTGATTGAGAGCAGAGACAGCACGCCGTCTTTTTTCATCTGCCATTAGACAGACAGACAGACGGTGCTCCTGTTTCCGCCCTGGCTTGGTACCTGATGCCCACAGACAACATCCATTTGGATCATTTTAACTCCAGTAAACCAACATGACCACAAGAAATGGGGCAAAGCCTCCCTCAGAGCAGCCTCCAGGGCCTCCATGAATCTTAGCCTCCCTCATTCTGCCACCCATGCTCCACTGTCATTGTCAAATAACCTCCTGTTTCATGGGTCACATCTGAAAATATCACACATACGCACGCATGCACACATATACGCGTGCACGCACACACACACACACACACACACACACACAAAACCTATTGTAAATGGAGAAGAAGAGCAGAAATGATGCAGATGTATGATACAAATATGATGACACAGATCCAGGAGCTTTCACATTCATGACCAGGATCAGTAAAGGCTGATTCTGCCACTTCCAATTACTCCTCAATGCGTTTTTTTTAAAGGGCAAAGTATTGTCAGGCAACTGGGCCGTAATAAGCCCAACGCCTTTGTGTTGTTTCAGGGCAATTAAGCTCCAGGTTTGGCACAACAACAACAGTCTGTGTTGCCATTCATACAAGGGAACTTCAAAGTAGCAGATTTTCTCCTGCCCAGCTGCACTGTGGCTCGCTGCCACAGGCCAATCATTAGAATGAATTTAAAAAAAAAAACTACGTTGGAAGAGACAAACTCACAAGCTACTGTATAAAGTAATTCACAGTCTCTGGAAGATTGTCAGATGTCACGATGATAAAGAAGCGTTTTAATGTCACATGCTATACAGTCTGAGCAGCCATGTGTTTGATAGAGATTTGGATCAGTTGGAGCACGAACAAATGTGCACATGATCTTGAGCATTAACATGTGACATAACTGATAGATTTTTGGACTTTTTGTAACCATTGCCTTTTGTTTATTCGCCCCACCTTTGTTTATTGTCACACATTTGACTCTTTGTATTCTTCCTGTCCTGTGTTTAGTGAGCTGGTCCCGCCCCCTGCCACCTCTGCCTGCCTTTAATTTGTGCTCAATAAACTCCAGTCACTCTTTTTATTTGTGTGTCTGCTTCGTCAATAATCAGCAGAACTGACCCTGTGGCTGTTTAAAATAAACAAACACATAACTATGAAAAAAAACTTGCAACTCAGCCGTAGAAACCTCGAAAAATATTTTCTTTGCATGTCCTAGAACTTTCTAAGCCAGAGGTCTGAGTGACCAGTGACTTGTAACGCAGTTGTTTCCAGTGTAACTGAATCATTAGAATCAGTTCATTAAAACCTATTGTTCAGTACTTCCTTCATTTTTAAAGCCTGAATATGTGACCTACAAACACACACACCCAGGATGTCCATATAAGGAGTTGTGTATTATTATTGTTTACCATGGGTGCACCTGCGGCACAGATCCGTGCCGTGTGAGCACCAAGGGTTCACTCCTGCTGTGTAAAAAGGACGGGTTACATGCAGAGGTCAAATTCAGTCTCACTAATTGGTGTGTGTGTGTGCAAAAATAACTCAATCTAAAAGCATTATTACCCACTGACAGTCATATTTTCACTGCCTCTGAGCTCGGGTCAGCAGTATGTGAGACCTAATGATGTCTAAGTTTACCTCATACAAGAAACTTGAACTGTCACTTTGCTTTTTTGGTCTATATTTCCTGAAATCTGCCAGAGCCTCAAAAGTATCTGAGGTTTTCAGTCAGTTAGCGCTGAAGAAGCCGGGATTTTCCCCTGCACAGAAATAAAAGCCTTTTTTTCCTGCATGGACGATGTGAAGAGTTAAAACATCTTTCACCTTGAGCGAGCCTGGATCAGAGCGATGAGCTGTGACAACAGTGTGGCTCAGACCGGCTTTGATTTTTAATGCATCACTTCTGATTTCAGCAGGATTCTCATGCACACCTCCGACAGAGGAGACTTTTCATTTGCATGTTAAACTCCAGTGTCTGTTACTGTTGTCTGTTAATGTGAGCATTTACTGAGGGTGATCTCTGGCTCAAAGGCACCTGTCAGTGTGCAGTCTGTGTTTGTGTGTGGGATTTCATGCCTCACAGATGCCCATCATGCTTTATTTGCCATGTCATGAGCTGTGAGCGCTTCAAACACCTGACTCCGCCTCTTTTCCACGATGATATCATTTGTTGATAGCACTGCTCAAAACCTCTCACGCTAACATGCATTGGTATGCAAAGCTGAGCATCTGCAGCTAACATTTGCTCATGTTCTCTGAGTGAGTGGGCTGATGCATGATGACAAGGACATGGACGGGCTAATTTCAAAGCTGCCATTAATCCTGAACTCACTCGTGCAGTGGAAACAGTGAGGCTGTAATTACACATCAAATACAAAAAAACATGCTGCTGTCAGAGCTCAGGACTCAAACCCTTTCAGATGTCAATGAAAGCCCCGTCTTGTGTCATTGACTGTCATTGTTCTCTTCATCTCCCAGCAGGTGGAGGATGATGTCGTCTCACATCTGGATGGAACCGGTTCCACTGTGAGAATCACATTGTTTGATTTCTCTGTCCACTGCTGCTAACACTGAGGGGAGACATGCATGCACACCAACTCCTCGCTTGCCGAATACCTGCCAGAGCAGTTGCAGCTTGTCCAATTATGCATTACTCACATTATAGGGTGATATGGTGGTGAGTTGTTTGACCTTGTACGTGTCAGATAAGGCAGTGGTTAACTTTTTAGAAGGTGTGAGATTCTCTAGCAGACGAGGCTTAAACGTCCAGTTTGTACAAATGAGTTAGAAACACGACGTAAACACTCTCTATCACTTTCCCTCTGTTTTTGTCTTTGTTGGATTATGTATCAGGTCCATGTGGGTGGAACCATGTTTCTGTGTAGTAAGCCTCCTCCTGTTCTGTTTGGACTCTGTTGATTCTTTAAGAAGTAACTGAAAACTACACAGGCTTTTATTCAGGCTTGATTTTAACTGGTTTATGGCAACTGTGCGCGGAATGTGTTCTTTTTTTCCTTGCTGGAGTATTTGATTTATGATTGTACAGCATCTATCTATCTATCTATCTATCTATCTATCTATCTATCTATCTATCTATCTATCTATCTATCTACTGTCTCTCTCTCTCTCCCTCTCTCTCCCTGTGTGTCCTCTTCCGTCTGCATCTGTTCTCTTCTCGCAGAGATCTGCTGTTTTGTGAGGTTGTGTCTTTGTCTCGCAGGTTTTTCTTGGTCCAACACCAAAGCCTCCTCAATCTCTTTGAACTTGTTTTCCAATTCCCAGTGCCTAAGTGCCAGTGGCAATTGCTGGGGCTGCTTTACTCAGAGCTCAGGCTTGTGCAGTCAGGCGTAGAATCCACTGCAAATCTGTGCACCGCTTTTGTATTTATTTATCTATAGTTTTTCTTTCTAATGCTAATCCTATTGCCATCCAAACAACAAGTGGTGTTTTTGATGGGTTTGTTTTCATCAGCCTGGTATTTGTGTGAATAAAAGCCATTTCTGGATGATGTGACGCGTCGCAGTTTTCATTCCAATCAATGTTCAGTGCCAATGCATAAAACTGAGGTGTGAAAGTTTCAGTTGCTGGATCAGCACAAAGCTACAAAACACTCAAGTCATTTTTTAGACATAAACTATACAAAAGATTCTCCTTTCAGTCATTTGCTAGATCAGATCTGACAAACTCCTCAACAGCAGGACACTCACACATTCACAGATTCTCCTGCTGAGGTTGGCAGCCCTGATCTTGCACGACGGATTTTCTGCTTAAGCCTGCCCCACACTAGAGGATTTCCAAATCTGACTTGAAAATGTGAGACCACAGACACAACAACATTTGTAACCGATTTTCAGTGTTTTAATCCTGAGACGACCAATCAAGAAGCAGGACCACACACTTGGTTTTTCATCAAACGATTTCAGGGAGGAGATTCCAGGGATCTCACAGAAACTCATCTCGACCTAACCATCTGTGGATGCAGTCGACAAAAGTATGCAACATCCTTTTCCCGGTCAACTCGCTCTCAGTGGTTATTGCGGGGTTCTGCTCACGCCCCCAATCACTGCTCAGTTGTAATATCTGAAGGGCCAGATCAAGACTGAAATCTGACCAGAGATCAGATGGTAGGGGAAGTAGAGACATCTCCACTCTCATTTAACCATTGATGTTGTTAAATGGACTCCAAAATTCTGCATAGTTCCACTTTAACAGCTTGTAGATTGGCAGTCGCTCCGATCACCCAGTAAAGTGGAGGTTAGATCTCAGCAACACTGCGTTGCACACAGGCTGAAATGGAGCCAACAGCAACACAAACACACACACACACACACACAAGCGTCCATGAAAAGTTTCAGAAGTGAATTGTGCTGGTCCTGCAGCAGTTTGATGAGATGAGACTTTCTGCCCCCGTCTGTTCCCTGCGATGCTGGTGTATAAATACCAACGCTCCATCACTCAGGTTTGGTAGTAACGTCTGACAGAGCCTGTTTTCAGATGAAGTTCGCAGAATACCAATCGTGTTAAAGTGTTTCTGTTCACGGAGACAAAACCGGGGCAGAATAACAACATTAACATCAACGACAGCAACAGCAACAGCTTTAGTCTATCTAAGGTATCAGAAGCAACAAGAACAGAAAACCTTATTGATAGAATTGTCCAGAGTCTGGATTCTCCTGTGTCCTGTGACAAGATATTTGTTTGCTTTATTGTGTGTGTGTGAATGATCTCACACACACGGAGACAGGAGAACCTGATGTAGTTGTATGAACACTTTTACTGTGCATGTTGACGTTTTTCCTCCGGGACTCATTTGTGCCCTGTTGCTCTTATTACCATGGTGCCTTCAGTCTGCTCTGTGTCAACCCCAGTCTCATTTGTGCAGAGTTAAATCCCTCCAGACTTCCTTCTTATACACTGCCAAGACATTAAGGGACTCCCAGTTGTTTCCAAACAGTGACAGTCTTTGGAAGCGGGCCAAGCCGAGGCAGCCGCGTGGGTTTCCCCGTGCATCTTTTATTCCAGATCAAACAATCAAACAGACAACATGAAACATGGAGCACTGCTACTTATTCCACTCATCGCTGCCTTTTTTTGGAGGAAAGAGCTGAACAAGCTGCAATTATTCAGGCGGCGTCTCTGCAGACGTGCTGGAAGTGGCGTTCTTTCATCTGGGTGCTCGGTGCAAGTCGCTCTCAAGCACCTGCTGCGGCGGAGATGCATGTATGTATTTAGGAGCGAGTGATTCTTGTTACCCTGATTCACTTGAACGCATCATTTCATTTGGCAGTTGGACAAAATGAATTCAGCGTCATTGTTGAGTTGTCATATTGTCCACAAATTCCCTGGCAGACGGCAGAGCCACTCATCACCTGATGCATTAATGATTATCTGTGCTGTGCTGTGTGGTCATGAGCCAGAAGCTCCGTGTGACTGCTGCTCCGTCTCTAAGCTTTACTCCACATATAGTAAGAGTGCGCTGCATATATTTGATTTTCAGGGCTTGAAGTTATAAAAATGTTTCAACTTTCATCAGCCAATATCTCACGGGTTTATCTCCTCCACTTATGGCTTCACTGTGTTGGTAATTGCGTTCAGCCCCTCAGGTCCCCCTTCATTCATTCTGTGTAATTAGCTCTCCTGACCCTCTGAGCCGGGCCGTGACCTCTTCATTTGGTAAAGGTGCTGACTTCTGCTTCATCCTTTGACAGCTGGCTGACACGCGGCTTAAGGAAAGGAGGGATCGTCCGTCACATGCGTGGGGATGTGTTGCATTTTCAAATGTTTTTTACTTAATCAGAAGCAGATGTCAGCAGCAGGCAGGCAGCACGCATCATCATGTTTAAATAGATTTGTGATCCCGGTGTAAATGGAGCTGCCTTTGGCCAGTCCTCCAGAACGCACCAGATTTACTCGCTGATGAGAACAGAGCCGTGACAACATGACAGTGTCTTGTGAGAGCAAATTTCAGTTGAACAATGGGCCTATTTAAAGCTGACTGGGAGGCTTGTTGTAAGGAGAATTAATGTTTGAATTAATCAGCACCTAGCTTTGCCTTCCTTCCTCTGTGATTTAGTGTCCACAGGAGGAAACAGGGCACTGAGTCATAACTCACAAATTAATCATTCATAATCATCGATCGAGGAAACACAAGAGGAAAAGGTGAATTAACGGGCACTGATGAGAGACACTGACGTGTTAGGGACATGTCAGTGTCTTCCTGACCAATCACACAAAAGTGCTGCAGGGCCGGTGTTCATGCAGCGTGCCAGTGAAGCCCAGAGGACATCCCATAATGTTACTGTAATTCTCTGTGGCTTCAGCACAAATCACAGCACATGGCTCGGGGCAGCCAGCAGTAATGCCACGTTGTGCAGGCCTTCATAAAAGCAGAGTCCAGGCTAACACAGCTCTCTAAAGCGACGTCACATTCACACTTTCTTCTGCTGCTTTTTTTCCCCCTGAGCTTGTGAACAACAGTCCATCCACAGCCCACGGGTCGACGACCGGTGTGATGCTTCTCTGCTGTTATTGTGCTCATCTTTCTCACTGTACCCCAGCGCTGACACTTGCCACGAGCTGTGTTTTAATGTTCCACAGAGGCTCGATGAGCCGCTCCACTTTGACCAGTGCAGGGTTAAATGGTGGCGAGTGTGGTTTCGCTCAGTACCGGTTTGAAACAATTGGATTTCAGCTTAAAAAAAACGGTAATGCTAAAAGGTAATTACAGCTCTCGGTTGTAAGGTTGTTTTTCTGGCTGAAACTCTCTTGGCTGCACATCGACAACTCCAAACTCAACCATCACCATCTGCCATGAAACTAGCAACAAATCACATGACTTCCTGTTATAAACCTGAGTAGGAAATGGAAGAAAGGCGTGAGCTTCATCTGACTGTATTTACAGCGAGTGGAGTACAGAGAGTCGTTGTGACCGTAGACACAGAGAGAAACAGCTGTGAATGGAACGAGCTGTGGATGTGCAGTGCAGCCCACCGTGTGCACAACAATCACTGTGTTGTTCATTCACGTTTTTACTTTATGATTCAGTTTCACTGTTAATCCTCATGTATTCACAGGACCTGCATCTTCAGATTTTTCCACTCTCTTTTAAGGTCTTGCAAAATGCTGTTTCCGTGAGGACCAAATGCTTCTGTGGTTAAAAAAGTGGATTCACCGACATCTTTCATTGATTTGCACCTGTGCTTATTCACCAGTGTAACGTCAGCTACAACTCCACACTTGGACTAACAGCTGAAATAGCAAATTTCATTGTGCATTGTCTCTAAATGTATTTTTAACTTTAACATGAATGTGTTATTTTTGCCTTTGAAAAGTCGCATCAAAGCAAAGGGAATGTTTTCATCTTGTTCTCAAAAATGATGCTTGCTTCTGAAATTCACAGCTGCAGAGATCAATCACTGCACGCTTCAGACCGAGAAACTTCCAACACAGTAAAAGATGCCAAGCTGCACTTTTATAGGCTGTAAACACAATTATAAACCCGCAGAACCATCTGCTTCACTTGTCCATGTTTTGCACCATTAGGTAGATGATTACTTCTGGTCTGAATGGGTTTCTTTTTTTCTCTCCATCAGGAACGTATGTTTTTATGTCTTGTGTTTTCTCTTGCTTTTCTCATGTTTTCTTTTGTTTCTCAGTTCTGTGCACACGCTGTATATTTAATGTCTTTGCATGTTTGGTTTTGTCGTTTTTATGTGAGGAGAAGTTTATGATGGCACCTGTGTTGATGGATGGTCTGAGGAGAATTAGATCAACTCTGTGGCTCTCGAGCAGCAGCTTCTATTACAACAGTGCAACACCAGCACCATCAAACGCAGGCAATAACACTACACTTTTACAGCTCCTCTCTGCGGGCCTTCTGCGGTCCAGCGTGGCATGAACCTGCCTCAGCTGCAGACCAGCTCCATTAGTGACTGACCTTTCATTATCGTCTGTACATCATCAGCCAGTCCCAGGGCACCAGAAAGAGCCACTGCACCAAATTCCAATACTTTTTATCGATTTGGGGTTCTGGTGAATCCTACATCAAACCAGAAACAATGTCTGCAGGATCCAGAAAGTGAAATGTAGCAGTGATAGTGTCTGGTGACACACAACAGACACCAAAGAGTGCACGGAATAGCAGGATTTCAGTAAGTTGTCTTGGTGCTGGTTTAAAATATGATTTGATATGATATTTAAATGAGTCTCCTTAGTGTACTGTCCCTGGACTCACAACAACTCTGTGGGGTATAAGTTACATTATTATTACTCACTTAACAGAGAGTTTTCCTCTTTCACTTTATTATGAACTAAAGAAATTCTCAGTTTTTTTTTGAGGGAAGTGCCAAGAATGAAGTCCTGTCATGTTCAGGTCAGGTTTTTTGAAATAGAACAGAATTCCTGTTGGGCTCAGTTATAACTCTCTGTGTCTCAGATCAGGTTAGGGAAGAAACATAGGAAAACGTAGACTTTACTTAAAGTTAATGAAACTCTTGGTCTAAATTAAGGTGCCTGGAATAATGTTTTTTGAAGCTGTCTCGCTTTACTTGCGCTGTGTGCTTCTTCCACTTCTCCTACTTGGGTGAAGTGGAACTTTGGGGCCGCAGAAGTGTTATGCAGTGAAACTACTTATAATGGGGCCCCATGGTGGCTGTAACAGTGGTGAGCTGCATATGAGGTGGCTTGGTTATCATTGTAAATGTACCCGTGGGGCCCCCTTTTCTTTGGAGCCCCAAGAATTAGCCTGCTATGTCTGTCCTGTTGGTCGCCACAGACTCAGGAACAAAAAAGTGCTTTACTGAGAGAATCAGAGAGTGAAGAGGAGCTGATTGGATTAATTAGCATTGTGTGAAATCCATTGGCAAAGGTCTGATTGTAACAGACATTCAACTCACATCTCACCAATGTTTTTTTCTAAATGCATTATGTTAATTCCTTCCCCAGGACTCTAAAACCCCTCTAAACACAGATCCCAGCAGCCTCAGTTGTAGTGATGGATGGTAAATCTATCAGGGAGATAAAGGCAGCATCATTTATCCCTTTATCTATATTGGACTCACAGCATAATTACTTAGTTCCAGCCTGATGAATGTTTTAGAGGTAGAAAATACAAGTTCATCTTGATGAACTTTCTCTAACCCTGACTGCAAAATAAAGAAATAAAAACAGAAGACAGGCCGGGACGAATGACTGTCCAGCAAGTCAAACATCTCATTGTGTGAATATCTGTAAAGCTGGACCTCAGGCATGGTGAAGCTTTAGCTTTAGCTTAACATAAAATGAAAGAGAACCTGAGTGAGGTTCAACAGTGATGCTGCAGCAGCGCCTCCTCCACTCTGACTCGCTCTCTTTGATGCAGCTGCAAGGTTGAGACAGATTCTTTGGATTCTTTGAAGCTCCCTTATATGATGGATGAAATTATTCATTTACTTGTGCCTGAGCGTGAAAACTGCTCCTCGAGTGCCATCAAACACACAGCTCAGCAGTTTAATTCACTTTTAGTGCCAGAGCCGTGTATATACGGCTGTAAATGCTTTCAGAATGAAATCAGAGATGCAAAACAAAGTTTATTATGTGTGCTTCTTTGCCGTATCACTGAGCAGGGGAATAGTTTTCAGTTTTAAAACAGACGTCCCTCTGATAACCACTATCATGATGCACAAGTCCCACTGTGTGTCCAAACTAGACAGAAATAGATTCATTACATTTCCTCACCACTGATTACAGCACAACCTCAACACAAGGGGAAACTGTAACAAATATAATAAAAGGCTTTTTTTTAGGGACTTTGATCCGTTCTTCTTAACATGACATTAGCAGCCGGAATATTCCAAGTGAGCTTTCACACATACGACAGTATCGTTTTTACAACTAACATCAAGTGCTGTCTGACAGAGAGGAAACTCTCTGTTTGAGCAGGAAGTCCAATTAGCATTTCCTTTTATCTGTTTGTCAGCTGAGGAAAGCAGCTGCTGAGAGCTGTTTTCTGTGATGCATGTAGCCTATAGCAGCATATATATATATATATATATATATATATACTGATCCATCATGTGGAGTGAAAAGCTAGACTATGAGGATGTGCACAGCACACAGTAAATATAAGAAATCACAAACCAAACTTTATGAGCAACTCCAGGACTCTGCTGCTGAGAGAAGAGATCGAGCAATTAAGTCCAAACGAGAAGACTTGCACTATGTGGGAAAGGAAGTGGAGACGTTAAGTGTGAAGGAACATTATGTGAGGAACACTCGCAGCTCCGAGGCTGCACCTGTTCTTTTTCTTTTATTAAACTGATTGTTTAAGTTGGAACTGATTACGTTTGCTGTCTTCTCATGTTATTGTTGCTCTATACGTCGTCTCTGTGATCAGATGTTTGCTGTGAGATATTAGATGTTTTCCAGACTGAACAGAGGATGACCAACACATTAAACACTTTGAGAGAAAATCCTATAAAATGCATTTTTAAATACACTACATGGACAAAAGTATTTGGACACAGCTGAATTTTGCTTTGGCACAGTCCCTGTGGTGTAATGGTCAGACATTTAGTCCATATAGTGTAAGTTTAACTAGATGTTATGTTTGTATTAATAGTGGAATATTATGTAAAAAACAGTCATGGGGCGGAGTCATCATTCAACCAGAAGGTCCAGACTTTGATCTGCTTCTGCAGGCAGCATCTATGCATGTAGATGCAATTATAGATGCACTGTGTGAATTCATGAATGGCAAAACTGTGAACTCTAAATACTGTACTTTTAGGAAGGTGTGGGAAATGAAGAGGGAGCTAAATCCACCTTTGCTTCCACAACAGGAGCAAATACACTTGCACTCAGGCAGGTATTTTGTTCCAAACATCCCTGAAACCTAAGGTCAGACACCTCCCCGATGGTACTGCATTATGGGTAAGTATCTGCTTGTATTCCTCAGCATTAAGGACACCATTAATCCTGACCCAATCCCCAACTCCATTTGTAGAAATGCAGCCCTGGACTTTGAAGTTACCTCGGCCGTGCTTCACTGTCTGTGCTTCTGCAGGAAGTCATTATTGTGCTGCTCTCCAGCTCTTAGATAAACAAACTGCCTTCTGATGCAATCTTTTGACTCATCCGTCCAGAGCCTGTTTCTTATGTGTTTGTGCTTGTTTTATTTGCTGCAGTTCTTCCGTGAAGACCACGTCTGAGCAGACTTCTGGACCTGGTCCTGCAGCTTTCAGTCACTTCTGAGCCGATGTCAGATTTTTGAAGGGAAATAAACATGATGTGTCTTTTATCTGCCACACTCTCTTTCCTCTTTCCTTGGCCGACCACTGCGTCTACGGTCCTCAGCTTTTCTTTGTGCTTCTTCAAAAGAACTTGAAACCCCAGTCTGGGCGAGACCTTTCTGCTGTAGCACAACTGCCTTGTGTCTTGGTAGCAGAGTCTGGCTGTTCCTCACTCAATTTGAAGCCTCCTACACAGCTGTTTCTGTTTCTGTTAATGACCCTGCTGCAACCTACATCATCATTAGCACCTGTTTGGTATTTGGTTTGTCCAACAGAAACCCAGACTTTGTGCAAGTTTACTGATAAAGATCGATGCCTGTTTGAAGGCAAAGAGTGATCACACCAAATATCGATTTCATTTAGATTTTTCTTCTGTTACTGTTTGGTAAATTGATAAAAAAATAAAGCATTCTTACTTTACAGCATTTTCACAGCATTTATAAAGTTTCAAAAACTCTCATCTTTAACCACAACTTATCATAAAGTACTGCAAATACACTGAAATTATGCAGGTTCAATGTTTATGATGCTAATGATCTTAGGTTTATGGGTCAGGATGATTTGCTCACATAGCTTATTAGCACTGGAGCACTGCCAGTAATAGTGTTTGGACTTTATGAATCCGCCATGATGACCCGGGTTAGTTTCTCAGTTTCTAAGTCAAGGATCCTTTTACAGAGAATCATACTGGACGCACAAAGGACTGCGGTGAGGAGACACACCATGCGTCCTTGTAAATTCATAGTCCTTTGACTGATGACATCACGTCCTTGAAATTCAACCTTTTAAGGATCCTTTCTTAAATTGGAGAAGCAACACGGAATAGACCACATTTGAACGAGAGGGTGGAGCTCAGGAAGAAGCAAGGCCTGGATCGTACCGACTGATCCTACTGAGCCACAGCCTCAAGCGCATCCTGCTCTACAATGTGAATTAGAAATCATGATGTGGGATCTGATAGGTCCTGAAAGTAGCAATAAGACCATGAAGTCCTGAGAAAAATGTTTACTGATGACATTAATCAAAGACTTACATACACCACCTGGAGAATCAGGTTTCAGGCATCACTTTCCAGACCTGGAGACTAAGTCCATTATTTATGTACAGCCTATGATAAATGTGTGTAACTTGTATGGGAAAGATAAATCAGCTCCTCTTTTATTAGCCCTGAAACCCTTTCATACAGGACACATACAAACAGCCTGCAACAATCCAAGGACACGGAAACACACTTCAGTGCTGCCCATATTATACTGACCACATGAGGAAAAATGCCATAAACCCACTGAGTGGATACAACAAAATCTTTACTATGTGACATAATATAAAAGGCAAAAGTCAGGACAAGGTTGGTAAAGTCAGGACTGTACTGTATTCATACAATACTTAGGGACAGAGATATAGAAGTCAATACTTTAGGGACATTTTGAAATATCATATTAGAAGTAATGATTAGTCATAATAGTATAATACATACATCATTTTAAACATAAGTTACAGAGAACAAAAAACTGAACAAAATTTAAAGTAGTAAAACTCAAATCTTTGGGGTATGATTAAGATTTATTTGAAAATATACCCATAAATTTGTCATATGAAAACAATTATACAACCTTTATCACAACAAGATCACAAAAGTCTGACACCCACATCCCCGCATTACAAATAATCACCATAAATGTAGCGTTTCCCCCTTGAACATTGAAAACATTGTCGAGAAAAATAAACAAACAAACAAACAAACAAACAAACAAACAAACACAAGTTTCCACTACAACTTTCAAATTACCATCTAATAAATTCGTGAAAGCCCTGGTGCCCCACAGTAGCTTGAAGTGATGCGATCAAAGGAAAATGCACGAGGGGAGAAATTCAACGTATAAATCCATGGAGCTCAACTTTGTCTTGTCTAAAAAACGGAACTGGCCAGTAAATCTTTGCCACTGCATCTGGTCACTGACTGTTTTATATCATATCAAGGGATTTGTGTGGCAGGAAAATCTGCCCATGATTTACTACGTTATAGAATGGGGTTAACATGCCATTTCTATAGCTGGAAGCCTTTCCAGAGCAATAACACCGCTGACAACTATTATTCCTCTGGAAAAGTGTCTTGCAGGGTTGTAAAGTGAGCTCCATGCTGTTCACGTTTCCTTGAGTTTAGAAAAATTCATGATTCATGGACCTATTTCAAAATGTATGCAGCATTTTCCTCAGTACAATAAATGTGATTTTTGCATACAAACATAAAGTAGGTAACCCATTGTTTTTTTGTTTGTTTTTTTTTTACTCAACATTGACAGAACTGTCGTTACGATGACTGAACAAGAACAAAGGCCTGGAAAAGAACGCTCTGGACCCCCATCGTTTGTTTTTAATTGTTCCGTCCAACAAGAAAGGCAATGCGTGCACATGCACAAAGAAACACACAAATGCAACATGCGCACACTGATGCACTCACGCATGCGCGCACACACATGAACACAGCACACGCCCCCTTTCACACTGCAGCTAAGATGGGTAACAGACAATTCTCGTCCCGACGCGTCGCGGCGATGATCGCTCTACGCTTCCCCCCGTTCACCTGGATGTCACGGTGAGTCGACAACACTCATCACGTCACCACTGAAACACATGCCCAGCACTAGAATCACTCCCATATTGATATGTTGGTTATAGTTTTATATTCATTGTACTTGTATAAGAACATTATTTCATATAAACACGTCCACAGTTTCATTTCATCACTTTTATATTCACACTAAAATCACCGTCAAATTGACACCCACTATAATAATACAACACTTTCGTTTGTCACAAATCCACTGTGCAATAGAAAAAAGAACCCACGTGTTTTTTTTTAAACTGATATGTGTGCACCGCGTTGATGACGCAGGTGTCCCGTGTTATTTTCAAATCATTTTCATGTTGACGCGTCTCGGGCCGCTCGTTTCTGTCACCTCGGCCGCCGCGCCGTTGGATTTGCGAGGAACGTATTCGATATCAAAGTTGTTCTTATGGCGTCCTTTCCCTCGGCTCCAGATGAACAGAAGCAGGAAGCAGAACACCACCACACCGAGGAAGGACAGGCAGCCCATGGCTGTAGATATGATGATAGTCTTAATGTCTATGGGGACTGTCATGTTGTACAGCACTGTGCCGTTCCCCGATGTGCTGTTAGAGTCTGTCTGATAGTTTGAGCTCCTGTTGCTATAGTGAGATCTGTCCCCAGTGCTCGTGCTCTTCACAGCTAAAGAGGCTGACAGACTAGCGTTGCCAGCGGGGTTACTGGCAATGCACAAGTACACCCCGCTGTCATGCAGCTCCGCAGCCTTGATCTCCAGGGTACCATCTGCTCGGACTTCCACTCTTCCGCTGCTCTTGGCTGTGATGTAACGTCTGTGAGGTGTAATCCAGACGACAGCGGGCCGCGGCGCTCCCTCGGCCGTGCAGCTCAGGCGAGCGGGCTCACCCTCGTCGGCCATCAGCAGTTGTGTCGTGTTCGGTCCGATCCGTGGTTTCGAGCAGGTCATGTACCTGGACACCAGGGGCTCCTTGAGGTCACGCAGAGTTTTCCCCACAAGGTGCTCGGGGGCACTGCACACAGGCTGAACATCCAGGATCTGCAGGGAGGGGGGCTTGTGGCTGTTGAGCAGCCAAAGCATCCTGCAGTCACACACTAACGGATTTCCTCCCAGACAAAGCCTCCGGAGGCCGTCTGGTGAGGAGAACACGCCCCTCTCCAGAGAGTCCAGGCGGTTCTGCGACACATCCAGCAGTTGCAGAGATTTCAGGCCCACAAATGCAAGAGGCTCAATAGAAATAAGATGAGACCCTTGGAGGCGGAGCTCCAGCAGATGTGGGAGCAGACCCAGTTCTCCCTGATGGATGTGCTGGATGCGGCAGTAGGACAAGTTGAGATGTGTGAGGTAGGGCAGGTTGCGCAGTGCAGCGCCGGGGAAGGCCGACAGGTTAGTGTTGGTTATAGACAACATCGTGAGGTTGAGTCCATGCAGAGAGAGAGGAGGCAGCGCGTCCAGCCAGGGCCAGTAATCAATCTCCAGACGCCGGAGATGAGACAACCTCTTAAAAGAGAAAGGCTTTAGAAAAGTGATGCTCAGGTAGCGCATGCGTAGCTCCACCAGATTGTGCAGATGTGCCAGAGCATCAGTCGGGACCACTGTCAGATTGGAGCGTTCCAGGATCAGAATCTGGAGTCCGAGTAATCCCATAAAGGCTCGCTGAGAGATGAAGACTAACTCATTATCACCGACCTCCAGCGACGTGAGCCTGCGCAGGTCTTGGAAGGCATGATCCAAGAGAACCACCAGACGGTTGTGACTGAGGTCGAGATGGGAGAGGTTGGTCAGTCCTGACAGCACACCAGCAGGAACCAGCTGCACCAGATTACTACGGAAACTGAGTGAGCGGAGAGAAAGCTGCGAGCGGAAGGAGCCGGGCTCCACCACACTGATGAGGTTGTCGCTGAGATCCAGGTCCTCCAGCTGCTGGAACGAGGAGAAGTTGTCCGGCGTGACAATGCGAAGTTTGTTCTTACTGAGGTCCAAGACGCGGGTCTCGATGGGGATGCCTTCAGGGATGGTGGACAGGCGCTTGCGGTGACAGCTGACCGACTTGCTTTGGGCAGAGCACTCACATCGGGCGGGGCAGCTCAGAGCTGAGCTGGCCAGGAGAAGCAGCAAGGCCCCGCCCAGGAAGAGGTGGTAGTGATGCTGGGCTGGGTGTTGCATCTCTCCTTTACCCACGCTGCCCTCTGTCATGGCCCGGCTTCTTATCCACACAGAGCACCATCACGAACGAGCCCTGCAAGACAAGAAAGACACAAGTGTGAGATTCATCTCAACTCTCAGCGTCTGAACACAAACCTTTTTACATTCTCAACCTTTTACTCGTCCTGTCTGCCGACACTGCCGAGTCTCTTTCTCTCTCTTAATGATCGGCTCCTTTTTGCTGCCGATGAGGTTGTAAATGAAATAAATTCACAGCAAAGCAAGAAAAATGTGAGCGTTCATCAGAGTGTTAGCACTAAAGGTTGCAGGCTAACTGAGGATGTTTTATAAGGACGTGAAGATGTTTCAGCTCTCCGGCGAGAAATGACCCTCGTTAGAGTGTGTGTGTGTGTGTGTGCGTGTGTGTGTGTGTGTGTGTGTGTGTGTGTGTGTGTGCGTGCGTCACACATAATGACATGAGGTGGTAAATGGAACATTTCTGTGTGCCAGTCAACAGCGAGCACAGCTGCACCTGCCAGGCACAGATAACCCAAATAGGATGAGTGGAAACAAATGCAGCTAACAATACTCTTTTCAACTGATTCATCTTTTGATTATTCTTTTTTTATTCACCATCTCCTTTTGTCAGTTGACTTTCACAGAGGATCAATATTAACAATTTTATTTTAATTTTATTAATGAAAGCAGCTCTAACATACAACACATACATGACTCTTTTATAAATAATGATCATCGGTTCATGTTTGGTCCACACAATGTCGTTAATTATCACACAGAGGTCGTGTTTATCTACGTCTGTGCATCACTGCGCATCAATATGTTCAGTATGCAGTCGTCAATAAGAAAAGAGCACATAGACTGTGAAAAATAACACACGCACACATTTACATAATCATCATTTTCCTCATCGCGCTCTCAGCTGACATTCACTGCTTTTGCTCTTGCGTTAGTTCCTTATTTTTCTGACCTTTTTCCACAGCGATCAGTTAAATCCACTCGACTTAAAGTCACTTTCACTGTGGAGCGACGCCACACACACCACACACACACCACACACACACCACACACGCCACAGCCACTGCTCTGTCTCAGTGACTCAAACAACACTGACACTGGTGAGAAACAGTCATGTGTGATGGTTAATAACACAAGCTTAATGCTCGACGTGCTTGGATAAGTGCACTTATCTGCACAACTGTTTGACTCACTTTGTGTCTTTTCTCAGTGTAAATGCACAAAGTCAACATCCTCGTATGTGCACGTGTGTATTCTGATTCAACTTAAGGCTAAAACATGAATAACATTTGTATTTGATCACATAATTGTACATGTATATGCAGTATATGGATTCTCTGTGTACGCTCATCTTTACGCTGAATTTGATGCCAGGGTCGTGTTTTAATTGTATGTTTAGCATATGAAGGAATAAATAACATTTACACTGATTGTTGGAATTTTCCAGGACTGTTTTGTTTTCTCTGGTTTTCTTTTACATTTCATATACGAGAGCAGTGATTCCCAAAGTGCAACACCGCGAGGGGACTGCAGGTGGGTCGTGACAGGTCATATATAAATAAATAAATATGTTTTAAGAAAAAAATAGGTATTTTTTTGCAATAGATTTTAAATCAAGGCATTTAAATGAAGTTATCTTTCTTTTATCTGACCTCGTACAGCAGTAATATACAGTATATAGCAATATTGTGACTGTTGATGGATAACTACACACTCAAATATTACATGGAGCAAGTGGACTGATTAATAATCTGCAGTGAATGTTTGTGAACAGGGTTTCTCAGTCCTGCCCTGCATGTCTCAGATGTGCTTCAAATGGTCAGCTCATCAGCAAACACTGCAGAAGCCTGTTAATGAGGCGTTTACTTGAATCAGGAGTGTTGGAGCGAGGCAGTGAGTCTCCAGAACCAGGGTTTAAATAAACCTGCACATGAAAACAAGAAGAATTATTGATCCAAGTCTCGTGTGTTGATCAGAGTCGTGATTTCAAGGTTTGAGGGAGGATTTTTGGGAATGGTTTTCCTCGTGGAAACATCCCATAGTAACTCCCAGCTATACCGCATGTGTGTGTAAGTGTTACAGGAAGAAGAGGTAATGACAGAGTAATGAGGAAAACCAGTTCAACTGTTGAACATGATGTTGTGTGAAAGCTCAGGTCGGCACAGACCTTGACAGAAAACCCGCAGCCACAGGTTGCTGAATTGACAGATGGCTGCGCAGACAGAGCGGCTGACCATAATTGCCTCATTACCAGAACTATCTGTATTCTGCTCGTGGCTATCTTTGCCAATTAGGTGTGCAAAACATTAAAACGCATCCATGAGTGGTGGAAATTTCACTGCACTCCATCATAAATCCCAATAAAGGCAAAGTGAAAATGCTCCGGATATGAAAGGAGCCTTTAAAAGGCGTGTGGACTGATCTGTCACTCACACAACAGTGTGATCCTGCACATGTGAGCACGCATATGTTACTTTGATAGACAAGGGAGTCATACTCTCAGAACATGGCTGAGATGAAGGAGCCACACACACACACACACACACACGCACACTTATTCCTTCCTCTGCTCCGGCTCAGCAGCATCAGCATTGCTCGCATCTCTGCATCTCAGCATCTCTGCATCTCTCCTCTCTCTATCTTCGTCTTATCTCCGTCCTCATGTTCACACATCGACCCCCCCCCCCCCCCCCCCCCCCAAGTCCTCCCTGGCCTGGCCAAAGCCCCGGTCCGTTCATCAGTCCCTGCAGGCTGTGGTTTTTTCTATCGATCGCCGAGCAGACACATCAGATGCCGGGAATGTAGCCTTTAACAAAGACCAGGCCGTTGCCACGGCAACTACAAACCCTTACTCTCTTCCGCTCTGTGTAGTCTGCCAATCATATTAATGAAAAAAAGGCAAGAAATAGAGTAAGGAAGCTTCTTTTTTGTTTGAAGCTTCTTGTTTCTTTGTTTTTCTTTTTTACAAACACATTCCTTTTCGTCTTTCCTGTAAAGGAATGCACAGAAACACTCCAAGAAAATCCAGTTTCATTGCTGGAGCCTATAGTTTCAGGCGTTTCCATGCTGTCACTCTGACTGCCTTGCTATTTGTCGACCTGTCTTTTTGCTCATCCATCTCATGCTCTGGTAACTATCTCTGTCTGTCTACCTTATTATCAGTCCACACGCCTGCTGCTTCTCTCTCTCTCTGTATCCTCTGTCCCTCTCTGCCTCTCCCTGCTTAATTATTGCAGTCCAGTTGTCTGTCTACCTGCCAGGGGCGTTTCAAGACACTTTAGGGGCCCCAGGCTAAAGTGGAGGCAGGCAGGAAAACTCAAAAAGGTAAAGGACAGATTTTTCTGGGGAAATGTGGCCCAAGGTACAAATGATTAGATTGTGGTGGTGACCCAAAACCAGGATTTATATAATTCTGCTAAACATGTGAATATTGCCCTGGGAAAAAAAGTCACATATTTCTAGGTCTATGTTACTGTGGAGTTTGTCCAGATTGTCGCATTGTTAAAGATATGATATTTAATCTGAATCATAAATTCAGAAATATCAGTCGTATCTGTTAAATACATTTCAGTTTACATGGAAGTCAGTTTAGTTACAAGTCTACGTCCAGAGTTAACCCTTTAAAATATACTGTGAGTAAGTTAAGTATTTATTTCTACCCTTTAACATGGTTAATTAATATCAACCTGCTAATCCAAAAAATTAAAGTAAATTTGGACAAATGGAAATTGATAAATCTCACACTATGGGGTCAAATTAGTCGTAGTTTAATTTTGTTTCTATGATGACGACCTGCAATCATCCCAGACAGAATTTCTAAACAATCATTTTTGTGGATTGCCTTGAAAAAGCTCTTGACAGCTCTTTGCCTCAGACAGTCCTTTTAAGGGAGTTCTCAGAAAATTGTCATTATTGTGGACCAACAGAATCAGATTGGCGTCCCGAGGCTGATCTGTCTGTTCTGTTGCAGCTGATTCTCTGTTCTTCAGTGCACAGACGAGCATGATGCACCTACAGCCTCCTACTGTATTTAAAGTTATGACAGGAGGAAGTCCATGATAAAATGGGCATGGCTGTTATATTGTGATAGAGTGAGGGAACAGACTGGTTTCTCAGTCCTGGTGCTGGGGACTCACTGCCCTGCATGTTTCCTCGCTCCAACACACCTGATCCAAATAAATTGGTGGTTATTAGGCTTCAGTTTGATTCAGGTGTGTTGGAGCAGAGAAATGACTAAAACATGCAGAGCAGTGGGTTTGAGAACCACTGTTTTAGAAGATTCATGTGTGAACAAAGTAAAGATTGTGATTGCAAATCATGTCCTTGGTTTAAAAATACTATTTCTACACTAATACAAGTACATAACCTTGAGGAATAATGTGGGTGAGCTTTGATTCTCCGGCAGACCAGCCAGTCTGTTTGATGTCCCAATCCATATCTGGCACATACACATCGCACTGTCCTTCAACTGCTCCCTTTCTCTGGGTCTTTAAGCTCTTTTTCTGCCTCTGTGACTGAGTGGACAGCTGATATATAATGTGATAATCAAGGACAGTGTTGGCCTGTGGTCTAAAATGCTGCTAATTACTGGGGAACAAATATCCAAGGAGAGATATTTGGATGATGGCAGAAAATCACTCAACAGTCAATCCCTTATGTAACAGTTAAATTATGCCCACATGCAGTATATAATGCAATATTATACTTATTATATATTATCATATCAGTATATTACTGGTCATGCATTTGAATTGGTGCACAGCTGTGGCTCTAACCTGTGTGCTCATGGCTCCGCTCCCTTCAAGCTATATTTTTAGAGAGTCCATGTCACGGCCGAGAGGGAGGCGACCAAGATCCCACAGAATTCATGGTTAATGCTAATAGTGTGTGTGTGTGTGTGTGTGTGGGGGGGGGATTTACAGGGTTGGGCATTTTGGGATTTGGTCGTGAATTGGATTAGAGTCACAGTGAAACTGTAGAAAATCCGACAGCCGAAAAGAAGCTGCGGGGCGACGCATGAGTCACTGTGAGAGCGAGCGAGAGCGAGAAGAGACGAGAAACATGAAGAAATGAAAAAAGCTGCATTTAGGAGATTAGATAAAACCCTTGTTTGCTGGGTTTGACTGTGATTTCTAATGAGATTTTAACCTGAGTAAAGCTGTGGAAACTGATGAGATCTACCTAATATTAAGCAGAAAAACTGTGAGCACACGCTGCTTCTAATCTGTCTGCTACTTCGGTCCAAATCTGCAGCCTTTGACAGGATCTGAGTAAACGTAATTCAGACATCGCTGCACTTTTTAAAACTGCTCTAAATTAAACTATTGATCGCAACAACATTACTAATGAATTATATTGACAGGACTGTACTTGATACCGTTTTGACCTCAGGTGTCCGTCAGAGCTTATGTGAGAATCCCACTGCAATTTTAATATCATTATAACAATGCCAATAACGGCGCTGAGGGATATATACGTAACATTAGCGGGATGATTTGTTTCTGTGCTTCGGCTGCATCATAATCTCGTCCATAAATCCTCTCCCTCTTCCCACAGTCTTGCAAACATGAAGCTTTGAATTCATTTACATAGCTGCAATTATTTCCCACCCAGCTCCTCTGAGAGAAGTCATTATTTTTCCTCAGCATAAATCTTAACTTGGTTCACTCCCACTTCAACCTCTGCAAAAGGTGCTTAATGCACATTTTACTCTTGTTTGCATGGCTTTTAAGAAGAGGTGTTTTCTGTGAGAGCACACATTTATTATCCTAAGAATCATCAGAAGTTTCCGGTGTTTTTCCCTTTTATCTATTAAACATAGAAGCCGACTGTTTGTTAATATAATGGCATGATTAATGGAGTCATTTCACATGAATGAGTTCAAATGTAGACGATTACTGCCGCAGTGGAAGCGTTTGACATTCTCCGCATTACAATTGACCTGAAAGGACATACATCACTGAAGCGTCTTTGCAGGCACAAACACGTGTGAGTGCTGCTGACAGTGTTTAACATGGAGTCTGATGCTACTGCACAGAGGAAGGCTGACGTGACACGCTTCATTAAGAAAACATGAGTTTTCTGGGGGAAAAAAAATCCCTCGTGACTAGATTGTTATTTACAAACCATATGAGAAGCAGAGGAGCGACACAGTAGTGAAGCAATGTAACATTATTTATGTGCTCTGTCAAGCAATACTATCAGACCTGAGTGGTGCGGGGTGCGTTTGTGTGTATACGGCGATCTTGGCGAAGGTACTACCAGGTTGCTGTCATGTATACAACCACTAGGGGCGCTGGTTTTGAAAACGTAGACATAGGTCGTTATTCCTGCATACGACCTATATGTACGTTTCATTGGAGGACAGTCTCCAACCACAATGTTACTGTTGCCTCCGTCCGTCTTGACATTAAATGAATCACAGCACAACACTGTGTAATTTGTAAGTAGCAATTTGCAATTCAGCAAATCCAACCAAAGGTTTACACTTAACTGTTAAATATAACCTCAAATCTTTAGGTTCTTATTGGATTAGATTATGTAGGGGTTCATATTATGAATGTAGTAATACTCCATCACATTTTAAATTTAAAACACAGTGACTATCTAAATGAAGCTCGACTTCATCATCATCATCATGAATTCAAATGCAATTATTTTTCCCAAATTGTTTGAATCTGAATGACATTTTTTAATATTTAAAGGTTTACATTACAGTGCAGTAAATCATTGTATGGTAATAGTTTTGTAATAAAGGAGTATAGTGGATTATGATAATATCTTATTTCTATATTATAAAACAGAGTAATAGCTTGGTAATAAAAAAGGAAAATGTGTGTGGGACTCATCAACTCATTCAACTCATCTACTTATATATATATACATATATATATATACATATATATATATATATATATATATATATATATATATATACACAGTATGTGTGTGTGTATATATGGTAATTACCAAATCTGATTCACAATCATGAATCATAGTATAAGCATTTCTATTATTTAACTTTGTTATATTAAGATCATCTCCCTTTTACCACATTATTACCAAATAAGATGGTGTTAAAATCACCTCCCTGTCACTAAATACTTTTAAGACAAAAGCCCCAAGACATAAAACTGTGTGCTGTCATTACAAATGTTAACAAGCTGAATACAAACAGTAAATTCTATTTTTGGACGTGTAGCACGCCCACTGACCACCACGCTGTGAGCAAAATGTCACTTTTCATGCGGCCGTTTGGATTCCGAAGTTGAACCGTGGTCTAATTAATGCCAGTGCATTCAAACTCTGGTCATGAAACAGCTCCTTCCTGCACCAGTGGCCATGTTTCCCTCTGAAACAACAGTGCCCCGTCGAGCTATCGACAGTGTGTCTGCCGTGCTGCAGGCTTTACCTGGCAGTGTCTGGATGTGGATGTTTGTGCTGGTGGTGAGAGGAAGACGAGGAGGTGCGGCGCCGCGGTGATCCTACACCAGCGCCTTCAGTCGTGAAACAAAGAGCTGAGACACTGACACTGTTAGTGACAGAGCTTCCACGCTGTGGACATGAATAATGTGCAGATTATATTCCTCCCACCAGCTGAATTATGTCACAGTAACTTGTGCCAGTTTTTTTCTTCCTCATGCTTGTCACATTAAAATAATGGGCTTCATATTTAAGGCCCTTTCAGGCATGCTGCTTGTTACGTACATGTGACATGTGACATGTGACAACACTTTTACATGTTGGTCTGTCTGGGTACAGTATGTCTTTTGTCTCACGGTCGTGGCCCTTTCACTTTTTCCTGATTCATAATAGAACGAGCAGTGAATCAGACACTAAAGGTATTTTTCCTGATCATTTCTCAGCTAAGATTCTTGTTTTTTATGTTCCATCTTTCTGTCGCTCGCTCTCTGTGTGCAGAGTTGTCAGAGATGTCCTCCCTGACACAACCCTCCCATTTATCTGGGCGTGGGACCAGCACAAGGAAGTAAACAGTAAACGTGAGTGTCCGATTAACATTGACCAATGGGGATTGGGTACCTTGGTACCGAGCCCAGACCTCTGTATTTGTGTTCATTTCCTGTTTTACTTTTACACTGGAATGACTTCCTGTCCCTGCCGTGCCCTGACATGTTTCACCTGTGGTCAGTTTACCTCACTTTTGTTGATGTGACAAATCTGTCCCAGTATTTGGTCCTAGATGTGATATAAAGCTGATATGTTGCCATGCGGGACCACACGGTGGAGTAGTGGCTCACACTATTGCCTCACAGCGAATAGGTCACAGGTTTGCACCCTCTGTGTGTGTGTGGGGGGGGGGGGGGGGGGGGGGGTCTCTCCGGGTTCTACGGTTTCCTCCCACAGTCCAAACATGCAGAGGTTAATTGGACACTGTAAATTTAGAGGTCCATCACTTAGTATTGAGTTATAATGATATTATGTATGTTTTTTTAAATGAAAGGATTAATTTAATCATAAATACAATTTCATCATGGAGAATATATCGTTCCATATGAACACAGACACTTTTATTTTGGAATTCTGTCAAATATCGTCACAAATATTCATGTCACGTGTCCTTTAGAGCTGAATCTCACTCACTAGTTTCTGGTTCTGAATTTCCCTTATAAGGATACATTGTGGCACAAATCTTATTATCTTATCTTTAACATTTTTCCAAGTTGTCATTTTTTAGTAAGTAAAAGTAAACGTTCATTTAGGCGCACAGTTGTAATCGTCCATGACACATAAAGTGTTGTTCACCTGTGCTGCAGCACAATGAGGCAATAATATAATAATAATACATTGTTTTCTTCAAAAGCAACATTAAACTACATTAAACACAAGTGTGGACGTCATTTTCTGTTTAAAACCACATTGAACTGCTTTCTTAAACATTCACACAGAAAAAAGAGAAGAAATCACTTCAATTTTGGCTGCCTGAAATCACTTCATTTTTGAAATGAGTATCTCACTGATTCTGTTGATTGATTTGAACATTTCATACTAATGTGGTCCAGCTCTTTAATTCTCGTCGACAGAGAGAAATCCCATTCTCCTTGTGTTTGCCTCGTTAAGATCACGATAAAACAAAAGTAATGAGAATTAAAGCAGCAAACATCTTCAGCTCCAACACATATCGTATTTCCCCCAAACCAAATATCCAGCAGAATGCCTTACACAGCAAACACAAAGCTATATACATTCACTTAGAGCTGCTTTGTTTGGCACTTTTATGATACCAGTCGGTCAGAATCTTATACATAATGTAAACAAGGGTTGTTCTTAAAAAAACAAGAGTTCTGCAGGTCTCGTTCAGCTCCACGCTGCACTAACATTTAGCTTTTATAGCCGACAACTTTATTGTCTTGATTCACACACTTCAACACACCAGCACCTGCCCAGCACAAGACAAAGTTAGAGTTAGTTAATGCACTTTAATGCTTTGTCAATTCAAGCTCACTTCAAACTAATTCAGGCTTCAAAACCGAGTCTTTCATAAAACGACTAACAGGCAAAAAAGAAAGACCTCGAAACACAGGTAACAAACAGTGAGGAGGCAGAATAATCACACACAGGTGAAACACGTTAGGGCGGGGCAGACGATCAACAGGAAGCAAAGCTCGACAAGGTACACACAAAGGGAGAAGAGAAGAACTTCAAAATAAAACAGGAAACAAGGAACGGAAAACCAGACAGAACTAAAAACCCAAGGTTTGGAAACAGAAAAGAGTTGATGAATGAAGTTTGTGTTGGAAAGTTAGTCATTAGTTTGACTAGTAATCATATTACTTTAATAATACATTACATTATGTGTTATATGACTATTCTTCACTAACTGAATCCACTTTATTGAAACTGAAATAGTGTCGCTAAAGTGTAGAACTGCAAACACGGAAGTATAACTATTTTCTGAATAATTCTATAATTCTTCTGTAAATGAGCAGGTAAAGTCATAATGTTTATGTCGTCACTGCCCAGCTCCTGTTCATCACTACAGCATCGAGCTGTCAGTGAAACAGAGTGAGCCAGCAGGGGGCGCTCACACAGTGTAGTGCTGGTAAAAGATTCCATACCTTATATGACCGCACGTCAAGAACTAACACAAAGATGTATAAAATCTATAAGTGATGCAGCCTGTGATAAATCCACACACGCTTCTCTGGGACAGTGTTTGTGCAGCATGTGTCAACATGTTGATGCTTTCTGCAAATATTTATAGTTTAATCAGAAGAATCGTAAAGTATTTATCATAAAGATGAATATTTCACACAACACAAACAATCTCTGTGGCGGTTTGAGTTCAGTATCTGCAATAATTCCCTTTCATTTTTAAACCCATAAACCGAGTTATTAATAAATGCTCATTGTTCCAGATTATCTTCAGTCTTCAGCCACAAACCTTCAGCTAAAGGCAGAGAGAGACTATACTACACTGCACATTTATCCTCTGTTTCACAGCCACACAGTAATCACAGCGTATGAAAAGATCAGACTTTCCCTCTCTCTATTCATGTTGCTTATAAACCACAGTGTTAGTTGAAGGACACTCGGCGTATTAGGTTTCTGTCTAATTTTAGTCTTGGAAGGTGGAACTCATCCATTTTTCATGGTATGTGTATGTGTATACCTCCACCACCAATTCACTGACCCCCCCCCAGCACCCGCTTCACCACGGCACGATTTGTGTTAGCAAATCCTAACAAGACTGTTTCTGCATCCATTATCAGAACAGCCTTCATGCTTACAGCCGTGTTTTAGCATTATTGTGTGAGTACTATCTGTGGTTTGGATCATCTTCAGTGACATGTGATATATGAAGTCACAAAGACCGAGCTTCTAAAATGTGACGTCAACAGAGAATGAGGAGTGTGGTGTATCTGAAATCACGACCACGTTCAGTGACTGTCAGACAGAGTCCGTGCTCCGCTCACACAGGAAGTGCTGAACTAAGTGATTCTAATGATTCAGTTACTGCTCATCACTGGTTTGTGTTTATAAATGTACAGTTACTTTCAGCCGTGCTGTGACGACCCCGCCCACACTGAGGAGGTGGTACTATAGTCACTGGAAAATGATAAAATGACATGTAGAGCAGAGCTGAGTAATGCTAGAACATGCTGCTTAGACCTGGACTGCTGGAGAACTCCTGTGGTTCCCTCACACTCAGCAGTGAGTAGAGTATGAATCTGACTTTGTGTTCTTTCTCTCCTCTTGTTTGTGCCTTCCCTTCCTCTCCTCCCTCTCTCGCTCTCGCGTGCCTTCCCTTCCTCTCCTCCCTCTCTCGCTCTCGCATGCCCTAGGTTGCAGGATCCAGATCTATCCAGAGCTATGTGTGTTTCTGACGAGACCTCCTGATCCTGAAGAAAGGCTGGTTTACCACTAACAGACAGTTGAGGGAGGGGTTACAGCCCCCAATCTGCCTGCAACACGCGCTTTAACCATCACAACAACTGGAAACCGTTAAATTAGGATAAAAATCCTGCTTTAATCCCAGGGCTGGGGTGTCCTGACCCCCATCGCTCCCCAGACACTGATGAGTGCTGCTCCTGCACCTGGTTTGTGTGTGTGTGTGTGTGTGTGTGTGTGTGTGTTGCTGTGTGAAGGGTTTAATGCAACAGTCAAAGTCACTGATTGTGTGTGTGCAACTCAAACTAATGCATTACCACTTAATAATTAATAATCACTTATTCCTCATCTGTAAAATAAAAAGGGTGAATTATTATTATATTATTTGCCACAATAGTCAGGAGAGGCATTTGTACTGTCCAAGAAGAAGCCTGTTGCAATTATGTGGTGCTCGTATCGATCGAGTATTGATTAAGGTCCATCCGTGATTTTAAGATTCAACAGACCGACTTCACAGCAAATGAGAACAATGGAACTTCCGCTATTTTGAAAACTGCACAGAGTCCAATAAACACGGCTCGACTGATACAAAAACCCTGGTGGGGATTTTGACTCTAGCCCCACAGTGAAATATTTATGGGCTAATCCTCTTTGAAGAGGCAACAGGTTCCAGACTTAGTTTTACATTCAACGACTGCCGTCATGAAAGTTTTCCAGATCACAGGAAGAAAAAGTTTCAAAGTATGATATCACTGCGGAGGAACGCAGTGACATCTGCTCGTTCAAGGTAAGTGTAGTTTACGAGACAATCAGTCTACACTGAGATAACTCTGTGGCTGTCTTAGTTATTAGTTAGTTACACTCACTGGTGTTTAACGTTGGGAAGCTTCCTGAGAGACGACCATGTGAAGCCGAGCTCAATAAAAGACTTTCATTCTTTGTACAATCTGTGATGAGCCATTATTTTCATTCTCTTGTCTCCTGACTGATATCAATGTAATCATTTGCACTAGTGTTAAATATTATGTGTAGAGATTTGAGTGCAGCCGTGCACGTGTGCACTAAGTTTGACAATCGTCTCCCGACAGCTTTTAAACCCTGATTCTGTTCATGTGCAGAGCAGAAGTATTTGTCCTCTCTGCTGCACAGAAAAACAGACTTTGGCTGAGAATCTAAAGATATTTATAAGAGCAACGGTAAATATTGACTGTGTTATGATCACAGTGAACTTTCCCACAGACCTTTTTTTAAGTTAGCTGAGTTTTTACATCAGACGTCGTCAGTGAGGGATTTGGCAGTCCTCACTGACACTGAATAACACGGGAGGATTAGCACTTTCGCCTGTCACCAAATCATTCTGACGGATTAGCGACGTCCTCTGTCACTCCCTGGAATTCAAGTCAGAGCAAGAGCCAGGGGTGACGATGGAGTGAGAGGGGAAAGTGGTTTTCTGGACGACGTGATGAACATCGGTGACGAGCTGTGGGATTTTGTCAGCGGTGGATGGGAGGTCACTTCAGGTGAGCGTCACACATCAACAACAATTCAATTCAAATTCAAATCGACAATAACTTCGAGAGAACGCTCGATATGTAACGACGTTGTGTTTCCACAGCATCTCGACACACTTAAGTGGATTAACTACAGGTCCCAGTGAGGCCCAAACAACCGCAGCTTCAACTTCATTCAGCTGATTATATAAAAGTCAATTAGTGTAGTTCCAGTGAGTGCACAGCACTTCTGTCTGTTGTTAATGTTAATGTTAATGTTAATGTTGATGTTCTGCCTGATGATTCATACACTGTGTCCTTCATCTTAACGCTCTATTTAAAGATGTTCTGTAAGAAATGTAGAAAGACAGTTTTATCACCTGAGAAAATATTGAGCTCTTGAAGTGACATCATTATCACCAACATGGAATGAAATGATGAAATAATGGAACACAGTTAATAAAACAGTTGTGTAACTTTGACACATCCACGTCTTTTGCCTCTTACATGAGTCTCATGAATAATTGATGTTGACGATTGCTGTTGATGAGTTTTGTGCCGGTAAGTGAAGTAAGTCCTCAGTGTTCAGGTGACGCTGTGAAGCCGCTGTGAAGCCGCAGTGTCGTGCAGCACCGACTGCAGCGCGTCGTGCATTTCTAACTAAAGTTGTGACAGAAGCCCCGAGGCTCATTGTGACTGAGACAAAAACCCTTCGCCTTTGATTTGTTTTCGCCTGAATGCAGATCCACACACTTACAGCATCAAATTAGTGTGCGACTGAGTGACTGAGAGGAGACTTCACTGACTGCTCTCACAGGATATTACCTGTCGTCTCTACCTGCTCCATAATTGGCTGCCTGTAAACACAGCCAGCGACTGGCAAACGTGGAGCCTTTAGGGACAGAAATCTAGTTTGGACCAGTTAAATGTTCACTCAATGCAATCCCAGGCTAAGTCATACTCACAGTTCCACATGCATGCATAAATACTCCATCAAACTCTGCACAGTCTGATATCTTAGTGAAACCGTTGTGACTAAGTGGGAAGAAGCCATTTTCCTCCTGCACAGTTACTGTCTCTGCTGGAAGCAGGAACGATGTGGATGGAACTGTTATTATGTTTCCCTCCTGTAGTCACCTCAGTGTGTGACAGTGTAAAAAGCAAATCTCCACAGGGAAAGCTAGTTTAAAGAGTGTTAAGCTGAGGAGGTAGCACAGAAAATCATTTAGCTCCACTCCTTTGGCAATGCAGCAATGTGTTTTTTCTCCTTCTGCAGACTCTGACTGTAAGCAGGAGCTAAGCCGTCCTCCATTATGAAACTCACAAATTGTACCGTTTAAGAAATCCAAGCATATGCCAGGAAATCAATAAAGAGAGGCCGAGGACAAAGGAGGAATCAGTGGACAAGCCCGTGTCTTACAGGGGACGGAGAACGCCTGGTGGCACACATCCATTAGTGCTCATCTATTTTCCATCAGTGAAGCAGAATAAAAAGTCACAGCTGCTGCAGTGACTCTTTCAAACGTGGATATTAAACATATGTTAAGCAGCTTTGAACACTGGTGTGATGTGACGATGAGGAGCTCAAATTAATGTCATTAATGACATTTTCTGCTGTTAACAAGTTAATAACAACACAACTGTAAGTGGTGCATTGAACCGAATTCAGCCTGTTACAGGAACTCGGCTCAGTCGGTCTAATAATAGATGTGCTGAGGAATTCTCTTTAAAAGCCATGACTTTGTTTTACCTTAAAGGGACAGTTCGTGCTTTTCATGGTTGAATGAGGTGCTCGACACGTTTAGTCAGAAAATCTTTTAATCTTGGGTTTAAACTGGTTTTACACCAGTGGGAATATTCTTAATCCTGGGTCAAACCACTCTGCACAGCACACAGGTTTCTTTCTGCTTTAGCTCCATTACTGGAACATACAGTAACATGGTGTTACTGTAGAGAGCTCTTGGATCCATGCTCTTGGATCCATGAGCATGGATGAAGAGAAACGTCAAGTTTGCCTGCGACTAAACAAAGTCTACGATATTTGAAGAATATGGTTCTTACTGTTAAACAGCAGGAGACTGAAGTTTGTGTTGCTTTGAAAGATGTTCTATGAAATTGTCGTCATAAAAAGGTGCAGTGTGCAAAGATTAGGTGAAATTATTTTCATTTCAATTTCAAATAACACAACTTCTTCATTTATAAGTGTGTAATCACCTGATTGTATGAATTGTTGTTGTTCATTACACCAGAATGAGCCTTTGTATTATTATCAGAACAGGCTCAGCTGTCTTTGTTTCTACAGAAGCCCACAATGGACAAACTGAAGGCTCCAGAGGAGAGTGAGGTGATATTCAGCTGCAACATCACGTAACTTGACTAATAAATGTGGTACACACACACACACACACACGGATGTTGTTTGTTTTTTGTTTTTTCTGTGTTTGTGTCTCATGAGCGTGTTCGCCTGCAGAGGGTGCTTTCAATGCAGCGAGGTGAACATGAAAGCGTGCAGGGAGCAGCAGAGGGTTTTCTGATCAGGTCAAATATACAACGATCGACGAATAACGATGCATTTATTCATGATACACGTGAATATAAATACAAATAAAAAGGACTTTATAAATGACTGATGACCTTTTGTGCAGGACAAAGAGATTTTTTCCTATTTTTTCTTGTGCATTCTCACGAGCACAATATCACATGTGCCCCATGAAAAGGGGCATAATGGATAAGAACATTGATTTTCCCGTTTTTAATCGATCATTTTCATATCAACTGAACTTTTTTGGGGTTGCTGATGAAACTGTAAATAAGACAAACCACAGAGGTATTGATTGAGGAGAAATGAGTGGCTGTGCAGGCCAAACGTGTCCCAGCTCAGCGATCCAAATCCTGGTCACGCGGAAATGCTGAGTGCACTTAGCACATACTTTTGGCAAAGCAGAGTGCATCCTCTCCTCTAATGATCCATTAAAACTGAGGAATGGCCGGAAACATTATAACCACTTAGCTGCTCACAGAAATAGTTGTTTTTTTTCCTTTTAGAGAATGATCAACAAATTGCCCAATTCATTTCTTTCAAGATTGTGTAGCTCAGCGCAGCCATGTCCTGTTTGCTGTGTTTGGTAAGAGGTCAGCGTGAAAACATCTCCACGTTTTCTTCCCCATGTGCTGGAATTCAGCTCATTTTGCACTTCCATCGCGGCTGAATAGCTTCATCATCGTGTCCCATTTATGGCAGAAGTCAAAGGTTTTGGGGGAAATGAATGCGCTTACAGTGTAAAGTGTGAAGGAGCTGAGGCAGTTGAATAAAACGGGAAAATACAGCACTGCATCACAGGAGAAGTACTTCCTGCAACAGAGTCATGACAGAGTGCCGATCACTGCGAAGCTCTGGGGACGGAATTTAAAGCAATCGTCGTGTAAGAACTCTAACTTGGGGAAAATTAAAGTGAAGCAGTGGATTTATATTTGAGTAAAAACACTGCGGCCATCACTCTGCTGTAATGAAGCCCAGGTTTCTGAGTAACTGCGTCTCAGCATAAAGAGAAAATCACCAAATACAAAAGCACCTCTTTAAAATAAAATGAAGTTTTTTAAGTTTGAATTTAAATCTACTTCCTTCACCTATTAAAGCAGCAGCAGCAGCAGCAGCAGCAGCAGTCAAATGTGACGTCATCTCTCTATCTCTGCTCAGATCAACATGAATTCAAGTCTGAATCTCTTTTACACACTTTCCTTTTTTAGGGTTCTTTGTAGTGAAGGAAGTAGGAAGGACGAGCTGTCCTGAATGAATACAGCATGTACTGTACACACACAAGAGAGTCATAGGTCATAGGTCATGAAACAGGAGTCTGATACATTTGTACATTTTAAACAGGAAATCAAATCTGATAAACCAAGCAGAGTTACAATGGTGAAGCTAAAAATGTTCTCAAATATTCAGCAACAACAAAGCCAAGAGATGCATTTTATTTATATATTTTAATATTTTTAAGTATAATTATTATTATTATTATTATTATTATGTGGCAAACTGTGCAGAGTAGCAGCTTTTATTCACCATCCAAACGTCAAAGCTGCAAAATGCAGCCAATAAAACTGAAAAGCTGTTTACAACAGAAGCAAACAAGACAAATCAAAATAACGAACAGAGAAGCGATAATGAGACACACATGAGGAACATATGTAGATAATAGAACTCTTATTCTAATCTTACAACCAAATAACTTGAATTTTGACTCATTTAACAGCTTCAGAAGTCACCGTGTGTGTTGGTTTGTTGTGGGGAGATGGGGGGCCGTCCTAAACTTGTTATTACAGCTGATTACAGAAGATAGAAGCATTGTCACATTAGTTCCAGATAAGCTCGGTTTTTCTCTCTGCCACCAGGATACTAATACTCCCAGAACTCTGCAGGGAAGAGCCCCCCCCCCCCCCCCCCCCCCCCCATGACGTCTTCATGATGAAACCAAACAAAGAAACTACAAAATGTGACTGTTGCTGCTTTAAAAAAGTCCAATGATTCTTGTTTGTGACAGTTTTTCTATTTTTAAACGTGTCTCACTACAGAGAGAGAAGATTGTGTTTTCACACCACAAACTCTTTGCACTGGAATTAACATATTCACACCTTAACACCTGATGTTTCACTCACTCACTCACTCACTCACTCACACACTCACTCACTCACTCACTCACTCACACACACACAGGAGCCACAGAGATGAACAACCATGCACTGCATGTTTCCTGAAGTCCCCAAAGAAAACCCACAAGAACATGAACATGAAAACTCCATACAGTAAAGTGGGATTTGAACTAGTGACCCTCTTGCTGTGAGCCAACAGTGTTAACCACTAGTTTACCGCGTGCCCCCTGATATTTCAGGATCTGAATTTGACATAAATTAGCTGCAGCCTCATTAGTGTTTGACATTTTCCTTCTCAGTGGCACAGTTTCTGAACTATGTCCAATTCTCCAGGAGCAACATTGTGACCCAGTAACTGAGAGTAAGGAAGAGTTTTCTTCTTTTTCCTGCAGTGGATCCACTTTCTAAATAACCAACCAATCCCAACAGTGGTTGAGCGTCACTGTGAGAAAGAAGGGGAAATGCAACAGCTCTCTGTTGTGTCTCATGTGTGCTGAAGCTCTTGCTCTCATTAAAACACTCATGAACAATTATACAGAGAAAAGCTTGTGTTTATTCCAGCGTGTTTGCCAGCTGGCTTAAGCTAGACTCTCACAGCTTTACAGCAAATGCGTCCACGTTTAATTACTGAAACTTCACCTCAGCAACATGTTGATGTGTAAACCAAACATATGTCAGTTTAATATGAGCGTATAATAAAACCACTATTTTACCATCTCTAGCGTAGCAATCATTTTGTTTTACTCTTTCAAGATTCAGATTATTTTAGTTACAATATATTTGACTTTCCCTTAAAACAAGAACTGTGTGTAAAGCACATATAAACGGTCTCATCTCAGGCCACGGACACCAAATGATTTAGATTTCACATCTGAAAACATACTTATGAGTCATATATTATCTGGACCTTTAACCCCTGTGAAGGTCACATCTGGAAAACTCTGCGTCTCCTGTCTCAGTGGAAAAAGTTGCTTTCAATTTCCCGACATAATGATTGAAGTTAAATGAATCACTTACTCATTTCTACGGGGAATCAAAACAACGCCAGGTGCCGTGGACACGTTCCAGCTGGTGCTCGCCTGGAGTCCTTTACACGTGTGGGGAAGATTGTGTCAGTCACAGGATAATGATGGTGAAGCATCTGAGCAGCAATCCACTGTTTTACACATGATTTACACTTCAACTGAACTTTATCTTACTCTTGTTATTCTTTAATTGTCATTAACTCTCTAAAACTTGTGCTGAACATTCATTTCTTCTTTGTCTGCTCTGTTTTTTCCAACAATCTGCTCATAAGTCTTTGATATAAAGAGAAACATCATCACTGAGGGCGACGGAGCTTCTTATTCCTTTGTGCGACGCTGTGACACGAGTGATGACGCAGTGTGAAAAACACAAACACCACAGGGAAGATCCACGATCCACATCACACTCACCCAGTGCAGCCGCTTCACTCCATCATTCATCCTCAGTCAGCCACGCCCACCTCATCACCTGGTTCACTCAGCTGTTCTGCATCTGCAATCAGGCCAGAATAAAGACTGTGCTTCACACTCACTCACTCACTCACTGCCAGGTTCTTCTTCAGCTCAGTCAGTGTTTGCTGGGATCAGACGACACACACTCAGAGATGTGGTCGTGACCTGATGATGAACGTGATGAACGTGATGAACGTGACTGCAGAGCAGAGTGTGTGGTGTGTGGGACGCTCCACAGAACCTAATCTGCTCTTGCTGCTGCTGTTAGGTGCAACAGTGACACCGGAGAACGTTCTGTTGAGCTGTGGCAACAGTTCCTCTGCCTCTGTGACGTCTCCTCAAGGGACCGCGACAAAGTTAGCTTCGGTATCTTAGATTGCCCCGCCCCCCCGCAGCACAGTGACCTATGAACAACTGCCACTGAGATTGATAATCTGAGATGGTGACCATCGTGAAAGACATGATGAAGTCTGATCCCAGCATTTAGCAGACGACAGCGTCACAATGACAACAATGTTCCCTGAAGCTGTTCTAATCTAGAACAAGACCAACTAAAGCAGAAGAGAGTTTATCGTTTTGTGCTCAGAGCCACCAACGTATATACGCTCACGCAGTTGTGGGCGTGGCCAGACCGCCTCCTGTACTGACCGGTGGTCAGGTGATATCCAAACACAGTTGAACCTGTTCCTGAACTACCTGCCTCGTCTGAACCGTCAGCCTTCTGTCCCTGACCCTGAGTCACACCTGGTTGCTGCCTGTGTCAGTGTGTGTGTGTGTGTGTGTGTTTTTAAAGGACAGTACAGAGACCTCTGGTGTAACGTGTGCTGCATCTGTGTCCGACACTCACCTGTTGACCGAGGTTATTTAAAACCTCCGGCTCTGCTGTTGTTGTCCTGAAAAGCCAGTGAAGCTGTGGCTTTGGGTGTGAACCAGCTGCACTGCCCCCTGGTGGAGAGTCTGTCCCTAAACAGCCCGAGTGCTTGGGCTCCACAAACACTTTAATAGCCTACGCGTTGTTTGAAGTGCTTTTTAATGATGATGGCTTTAGAGTGCATGCGTGTACGACTACAGCTCATACTGACAGGTCAGTTACTAAAGTCCTGGGACTGCTGCTCTGTTCCACACCCAAACAAACACACTGGCTGATGTTTGTGTTATTACCTTCACTCTGAACAATATTTGTTCTCAGCACGAAACACAAAGCAATCTCACTCCCTCTATCATACATGACAGGCAATCAGCAGCTGTTTTTATTACGGCGCATATGATGATAGGAAAACACTTTGATTTGTGTTTGTCTATCACCCACTGTCATTTATTACACCCTGGTTGGGTCAGTGACACACACACACACACACACACACACACACACACACACACGTGTACTATCCATTTAAACTTCAGTTTTATTTTGCCAGTCAAACAAATTTCACGTTGCATTGTAGCGACTGCAGTGCAGATATTGTCTTTTTCTTAATTCACACGACAGTGAAATTCTTTGAAAGGCCACATGAAATGAAGAGCACTCTGACCACACCCACACATCCTGTGATGCTGTGTTTTAATAATTAATAAGACAATATATTCATGAGCTCTGAAAGCTCACCACTTCCCACAATGAAAGAGTGAATTCACAAGTTCTGCTTGAATGCAATAAGGTCTGGGTCACGTGATCTAAGCGTCATCATATGAAAGCACTGATGCTGATGCTAAACTTCCAGTAGGTGCTGTGAGTCCAAGGCGTGTGTGTGTGTGTGTGTGTGTGTGTGTGTGCAGTTTCCCACCAATGGTAACTTTCCAACTGACTTGCAGACAAAAGCTTGGTCTTTGGGTGAAGAAGCTTAAGATAAGACCAAGCTTATTAGTGGACTGGCATTTCTGCAGTGGAGCGCTCTGTGAGCCACAGAAGCACAGGCTGTAAAATGACTCGCGATGTAAGTAACTTGACGTATACGTCATGTTAAATGTCACCAGTGAGTGGAACAGAATAGCAATGACAGATTTCTGGCATGAACTGCGGCGTGGGGCGTGGCCGAAGCACACGTGATCACATCTAACTTAGTTGTGTCTGACTCGCTGCTGCTGAACATCTTTGAAGCATTAAAAACAATCAATATTCATCATCAGCAAAGTTCTGTTGATGAGTGGATGTCACTGCTCTCACTGCTCTCACTCTCATGTTTATGTCACACTGTGCTCTCTTTGACATGATTTCTGCTTCCAATTCAACACTTTCTTTCATTTCAGCCTTTTCTGTTTCAGCTCCTTTAAAACTCTCCACACTTTCATTTCCATCAAACTGTGTTGTCCATTTTCCTCTCATCATTTTTTACTGTGTCTGTGACTGAAGTGAATTTGCAGAACAGCAGAGATGAAGGCAGAGAGGGAGAGAGGGAGAGAGGGAGAGAGAGAGGGAGAGAGGGAGAGAGGGATGTCATGGGAGCTAATCACAGAATGTGTGGCAGATGCAGGTAGATCCCCCGGAGATTCAGGGTTACAGGACTCACAGTCGAGATAAACAGTGAAAGGGAGTGAGATGAGGCTGAGGGTGAGAGGGCAGACAGATACTCGCACATTAACTCATATCAAATCTGACCTTTGACCTGTCATATAATTAATTCCTCCCATGTCACTGTCGCCTGTATATAAAAAGGGGATGAAGTCTTCAGGTTTGCCGGCTGTGGACGACCCAGAAACCTGTGATAGATGAAGAGGACGTGTGTGATGGCCTCACACGACAAGACTCAAGCAAACTGGATTCACAACACACGTCCTGACATCCTGAGTGTGGGAGGCAGCATCAGCTCACATTTGGAAATTCTAATTGAAATGGAGGAAAACATCTGAAACGTCGCCGCTGGCTGCGCCCAGCTTCCTTCCACTGAGCACTTTAGAGCAACAAGTAACGTCCACCTTCCTCTGGGTCCTTGGTCATAATGGGAGAGGAAGGAAAAGCTCACACCAACATCAACATGAGAACTGTGCTGTGCTGAAAGCCTTTTTTCCTCCATTACACTGATGTCTCCTACACACCAGTGCTTCCTCCTGAGACTTGCCTGTTGCTCTGTTTTCTCATTTCTCAGCGGGAAAGGATGAAAACTATTATGTGCTCTTGACATCGCTGAAAGCTGAGCATGTTTGTGTGTGTGTGTGTGTGCGTGTGTGTGTGTGTGTGCGTGTGTGTGTGTGCGTGCGTGTGTGTGAGTGACAGGCGCTTGGAAACATTTTGACTCTTAGCACCTCAAAGATGTTCTCGGTCGCCAGAGCAACCAGCAGCACTTCCCTCTGCTGCGTGACGACAGAGATGAGACGACACTCAACAACTGCAGCTAATGAAGTCATTAATGTAAACACAGCAGCACAGACGTCAATACCACACTGACTGTGGGGGCGGAGTCACGTTTCAGCTGCATTACATGAGAATAATGGTGTTATATGTGGTTGTTATTATGGAAACTAAAGGTTTACTTTACATTAACAGTGACTTACTGGCTAATGTTTGCATTACTTTCACACTCTTGACACTTTCTGTATCATTTTAAATCTGTTATTCTCTTAACTTCATAATTCTGCTATAAATCAGTGTGATTCAGCAACATTTCCCTGTACTCACAGGTCACAGTAATTACTGTGATTTAGCAGCAATATTTAACTCCACAGTAGTAATAGTACACCGTACATGACTGTTATTCATATATTCAGCAGTGAAAGCTGTGTTTTACTGTGTGTAAGTTTGATTCATTTAAATTCAGATAAATACATGTTCCTGAAGTCTTTTCATTTGGAAACATCCACACTACATTTACCACTGAAAGTGCCTTCAATCCATCCAATCCAACTTTATTTATAAAGCCCTTTAAAAAACAAAGTGCTGTCCATCAGAGATAATTAAGACATAAACGAACACACCTGAAACTGTGCATCACATGACCCTCCCATCACAGCTGTCTAGCACTAATACTAGAAATAACTCTGAGGGTAAGTGTGAACTGAGCTTTTCATTCACAGCTGATCGACATGAAGCGGTTACCATGGCAGCAGGTAACTGTCAGTCCAGGCTAAAACACAGTCCTTACAGTTTCAGTTCCGGTGCATTCTGCCAAAGTAACTGCCCCCAACTCTTCCATTGTTGGCACCCTCTCTTCCTCTGGGGGAGCAGAGTAATGGTCTCGTCCCTGGAGACTGTCGTGTCTCATACAAAGATGGACAAAAAACAGCCACAGAGCAAACAGGGAACAATAGAGCTGCTGTGACGTCACACTGACCCGGTCACCAGGCACAGTCCACGCTGCAGGAACCAAACCCAACCGTACCGTGACAGAAACAAGGCAACAGTCTCAGTTTGCAGTGCATCAGTGTGGATGACAGGTGTCTCCAGACAAACATTAATGGAGAAATCTCCTGAAATGTCCTAATTGCCACTGACACAATCCTTTCTGATATCTAATGAAAATCCAAAAGAAAAGAATGGCTGTGGCAGCTTTGATCCACTTTAGGCTCAGATCCGAAGCGGGTCGAGCCCTCGGGTGTATTTATGTGCAGAGAGCAGAGTGAGGCATGAGGTGGTGTGACACACCTGAGTCTTTGAGAGCACAATTCTGCTCTTGTGAGTTTCCCACGCATCACTGTTACATTTTAATCATGCATGGGAGACGGGGGCGGGCGGGGGGGCGGGACCTTGAGTTTGTTAAAACCGACGCCTACAGAAAGAAACCTGTATCTGCAATGCTAATCACACTGGAGCAGAAAAAGCCTCCCAGACTTGGCCCCGCCCTCCCTGTCAACACAACAACAGCACGTCGTCGTCTGCATGTGGAGACACCGTCCTCTTACTTCAGATAAATCTGTATTCAGAGATTAAGGGAATCAACACTCTGGCTCCTGTGCTGACTCATGTTTATCCCACAGTGGAGCATGAACGAGCCGCATTCACCATCCACAGCACCGAACATCTCAACCTGAGACGCACCCTGTGTTTCTGTGTCTATTCTGAGGAATCGTCTCTGAGAGCTTTTATTTTTACCTAAAAGCAGCTTCATCTAACAAGTGGTTTCATCCCAGCGATTTGAAGCACTCTGAAATCGTAGCTCTCCAAAATTCCGCGGCTTTGCCTTTAGGCTCCACTTGTTGCATCTATTTCCTCGTTTGTGTAAGAATGAATTCAGCTGGAATAAAAACCGTGTGCATACTGTGACGTGTCAGTGCATCCAGGTCGGTTCTGGGCTTCCATGACTCTGGACTGTGAAATGTGTGGGTTATTATTGGATGGCTACAGTTCAGCAAAAGTTCAACAAGGATCCTTGTGATGGACCCGACATCAGTATCTGGCCCAGTATACGATTCTTTAGTTTGAAATATGAGAATAAAACAGTGCTGTCGTCACATTCACAGAGTAAACGTCCATAAATCACTCATATGATTTAACAGCAAATGTTAGGCTCAAAGAAAAGCATTCATTCTCAAAATGACAATTATTCAAGTTGGTTTTTTTTTTATATTTTAATCTTCTTTTAGTCTCTGTAACAAGTTGGTGTTTAAACATAAAACCTGGTGACTTTTTAGTTACCTTTCTTTAAATGATACATTTCCTAAATGAGTCATATTTGTACTACTGTAAATGAAATAGTTCAGATTAGAAGAAAAATGAAGAAACAATGTTTTACTGAGAAGAAAATTGGCCCAAGTCCTGAACTCAGTTCCAATCCTTGTCCTAAATGATCCTAAGTTTCCTCAGATCTGATTACAAAAACCACACTGAGACAAGGTTTGGAGACACGTGTCTTCATCAGAACATTATCTCTTAGTTTGGAAACATTGACTGTATCATCTTCTCAATGTAATCCAATGTTTTCAGTTGATGCTGCTTCTAAAATCCACAGGATTATAAATGTGATGAGGACGTATGTAATCTCCTGGTGGTCCAGTTTTTAGTTATTGTAGAGTAAAGTAAACAGATGTTGTCAACATCTTTAACATCTTCTGGTATCTTTTATTTTAGTGTTTAATGATTTACTAAAGATGATTTACTAACACTGTCCTTCCATCAGTCCAACACTGGTTAACAAGAAATCTTTCTATTGGATATCAGAATATGAACACATGAAAAAACAAGTCATGAGTCCAGAGTAAGAGTGAGTGATGTGGTTGTTTTGTTCAAAGACTCTGTTGGAACCATATTATCAGTATTGGTAGATAATTGGTATCAGTATCGGTAGATAATTGGTATCAGTATCGGTAGATAATTGGTATCAGTATCGGTAGATAATTGGTATCAGTATCGGTAGATAATTGGTATCAGTATCGGTAGATAATTGGTATCAGTATTGGTAGATAATTGGTA